>NC_137205.1:6660638-6698629 GCF_960531495.2 Zeus faber
TATAGAATAAGATAAAAAATATATAGAATAAAATACAATAAAAAATAAATTGAAATAAAATGGAATAGGTAGAAGGAATATGCCTATGTATATACAGATATGTGCATTTAAAGTGGCATGTGAATTAAAGTGGCATGTGAATGTGAATAGTGTGAGGTAGTGTTTGGGATAATACAGCACAGTATACAACAGTACGGCGCAGCAATACGGCATCACGAACAACCCTGAACAGTGACACAGTATGCGGTACAGTATGCTACATACAGTACAGTAGGTAGTGGAGCCTAGTGCATGGCTCAGTTAGGACCCCTGGTGAGGTCAGCATTGACAGTTCTGATGGCTTGAGGGAAGAAACTCCGTCTCAGTCTCTCTGTTCTCGCTGCGTGACTGCGGAGGCGCTTGCCTGACCGCAGCAGCTGAAACAGTCCGTTGTTGGGGTGATGAGGATCCTTCATGATCCTACGGGCTCTGCTACTACACCTCCTGGTGTATAACTCCTGCAAGGGGGGGAGGGTAGTTCCAGTGGTACGTTCAGCTGAACGCACCACCCTCTGCAGGACCCGCCTGTCCTGGGCAGTACAGCTCCCAAACCAGGCAGTGATGTTGCCTGTCAGGATGCTCTCCACTGCTCCAGAGTAGAAGGACTTGAGGATCCTCACCGAGACCCGGAATTTCCTCAGCTGCCTGAGGTAGTAGAGACGCTGCCTCGCCTTTCTCACCAGAGTGTCTGTGTGAACAGTCCATGTTAAGTCCTCTGTGATGTGGACTCCCAGATATCTGAGCTGCTCACTCTATCGACAGAAGTCCCATTAATCCACAAGGGCGCGTGCGTCCTCGATTGTGATCCACGCCTAAAGTCCACAATCAGCTCCTTGGTTTTGCTGACGTTCAGGTGTAGGCTGTTGTCCTGGCACCAGAGTGACAGGTCAGCCACCTCCTCGCGGTAGGCCTTCTCATCGCAGTCGGTGATCAGGCCCACGACCACGGTGTCGTCAGCAAACTTGATGATGGTGTTGGAGCTGGACCTGGTCACACAGTCATGTGTGTACAGGGAGTACAGTAGGGGGCTGAGGACGCAACCCTGGGGGGATCCTGTATTCAGGGTGAGGGAGCTTGACATGTACTTCCCCACCTTGACCACCTGGGGGCGGCCTGTGAGGAAGTCCAGGATCCAGGTGCACAGCGGAGCATTCAATCCTAGCTCCACCTATGACTATAACTAAAAATTAGTGTGTGTGTGTGTGTGGGGCAGGGGTTCAATGCCAAATTTGTCATGGTCTGCATTTTATCATATTGATACATTATTAGAAAAAATCAATACCCAGCTGTCTTTCCATGCTAAAGAGGGCTTCTCCTACAGGTTGTGGTCCGGTCCAGACATGAGGGGGCTGGGGCGAGGCGGTTGCAGCGGACCGTGTGTTTATTCGGCGGTGCCAGACGGGGGCTGGGGCTGGGCTGTGGCCACAGCCTTCTTTGTGGTGGAGGTGTGCACCTACGGGACCATAAAGAGCCTGGGCATCTTTCTCCAGGACCTGATGGAGGAGTTCAAGGAGAGCAACAGCCGGGTGTCCTGGATCATCTCCATCTGTGTCTTCATCCTCACCTTCACGGGTCAGTTGTTTTTAGAAGTGAGATGAAATAATTTAGTTAAAATAATTCAGCCATACATCACAGGAATGAATTACGCAATTATTTGCAATCGAATGCTTTTAATGGGGCATCGTTTAATACAGGGGTTCCCAACCACTGGGCCGTCGGGCATTTGCCTCTACTCCGTTAGAAGGCGGGCGGGGGTGCCCTGTTCAGCTTGTACTTTTTTTATTTTCTTTTTTTTTGCAAAGCCTGATCAGAGCGATCTCAAATCATGAACAAGTGGGCGAACAGTATGTTTTTATTGCAGATGTATTAATCTATTATCTGTTTAGCTATCTATTATTCATTTTCCCTTCCTGAGCTGTACCGTCCACTGTACGGGTTGCGGGTGGGGCTGAACACTTGATCTGTCCATTTATCTATTATTTATTTTCCCTCCCCACGCTGTGTACGCTCCTTAATGGTGGCGGACGGTGGGAGTAGGGGTGCCACGGTGGGGGCTGCCGTGGTGTGACTTGCTCTGCTCTCAAGTCGGGGGCGGAATTCTGAGTTTATTGTTGAAACACAGGGCTACTTTTTTTTTCCCCTGACCCTAATACTCTTTTATTGTAGATGTATTCAATGTATTTATTTTCCTCTGAGTAATGGGGAGACACTCTCTTTAGCACCCTTCCCCACCCCCCGCCCACCCGTGAACATTTTGTGCACTGTGGCCCAGCCTGTGATAATAAAAAGGTTTTATAACCCCTGATTTAGGATTACAATTCACAAATCTTTAATGCTTGATGCTGGTGTCCCAAAGTGCCTTGATCACTGGCAACAACCAATCAAAATGTTTTTAAAAAAAACTTTTCTGGGTGCACCTGATTGAACTTTCTTTTTTGCACAAAGTAGGTGTGGCGCAAACTAACACCTTCGCTCATATTAACAAATTCTGCCATCATTTTGCAATTTTTTCTATTATTTTATTTCAGTTTACAACAATGTTTTTATGGTTCAGATAACAAGTCTGCTTGCAAAGAAAATCAACTTAGAAAATCAACTTAGGTGCCACTGACAGATCTGGTGAAAACATACCACAAAGGGCCGTTCTGCCCACATTGAACTAGCTTGATCAGCATCTCATCACATGCTGCACTCACTAAACAACAAAGCAGAAGGAAATCCTGTGTTGGATGGTGCTCGTCTCTGCGGTAAAGCAAAATGCACTCATCTTTACAGCTGACCTGGGTACAAGCACACAATCCTGACAACCAAAAGGATGCTTGCTATCAGCAGTTCTATCCGGAGTTTAGGGAGCTGAGTGGGTTTGTTGGGTGGAAGTAGCCCTGTGTGTTTGGCTGATCCAACATGACAAGGTTTTCCTGCTGACTTCACTGATTTGGTGTGAATTGATACTCAGCAGATCTGACGAATGAGAATGTAATGCACTCTTGTTGAATTAAAAGCACTAAATCAGTTTCCCTCTTTCCCTCTCAGCCCCGCTGTCCACGGTATTGAGCAACCATTTCGGCTACCAGCCCGTGGTGATGGTGGGGGGCTTCCTCATCAGTCTGGGGACCATCGCCTCCGCCTTCACCAACTCCATCAATGAAATGTACATCACTATTGGAGTTATCTCAGGTATGTATTATGCACGCACACATGTTTGGGGGGGTCAGTTGGGGAATATGGTTGCCTGTTGAAAGCACCTGCAGAAACTGATCCATCTGTCAGTCTGCGTGTTTGTATGTGTGTTTCGTAGCAGCTGAACTAGTACCACTGCAAGAGTGTAAAATGGTGTCCAAAAGTCCTTGATTTGCTTTTGCAGATGTGGCGGATGCTATTCAGCATGGACAGTATCGGATGAACAGACTCTTAATGGGGCTCTATGTAAGGAGGCCTCCTCCACTATTTGAGTTTTCTAGGAAGGACTGACACAGCAGCGAATAATGGAATGGAAAATGATTAGTGCTCAGCCCCCCACCCCTATCCCCCAAATTTCCCTTTCAGATAAAGGAATGACAGAGCAGAAAATGGTCAACAAGGTTGATTAAATGAACTAAAGCATTCTTAAAAAAAGAGTTTATACACAGGAAAATAAAGATTCTTAGCTGGTTCTTTAAAAGACGGTCTGGTTCCGCAAAAAGTGACATGTGAAATGTACATATATACATCTCTATTGGAGTTACTGTATGTTGGGTGCTTTAAAGAGCCTTGCTCTGAAAGGTTCTTTGTGGAACAGAAATGGTTCTTCTAGGCATTGACCGAATAATCATGTTGGGTCTCCAGTTAGCATCTTTATTTTCCTGTATCTGTTTCAGATTAAAGATTGGAGGTGAATTGGTGGTTTTGAAAAACCAACCAGTGAGCAGAACCGTTAACCTTTTTTCTTTCAGAAGTGCATGCACTGCTTGTTCTCCCATTATGAAAACTGTCTCGCTTTCCCACCCCCACCCCCAAACTTGAAATGGAAAAGCACTAACTTGCCAACCCCTTTTCTGTTCTCTCCCTTTGTCTGTCTCTCTTTCTCTCTTATTTTTTTTTCTCTCTTTTTGTCTTCACACGCATTTGTCTTTCAGGCCTAACTCCCCATCGCGGCACACACCCATCATGGCCTCCACAATGGAGTTCGCTGACATCGTGACACGTTTCAGCCTCGATACTTGACCCAACCGCAGCCCTGGTTGTGCTCTTCCAGTAGATGTTATGTCGTCTTCTTGTTCTTCTTCCTGTCCTGTGTTTCCCCAGGCCTGGGTTACTGCCTCACCTTCCTGCCTACCGTCACCATTTTAGCCCAGTACTTCTCTAGCCGGAGAGCCCTCGTCACCTCCATCGCATCCACGGGCGAGTCTTTCGCCATGTTTGCCTTCGCACCGGGTGAGTCCTGGTGAGGCAGGGAACAGAGCAGGGCAGGGAGCTAAATCAGGTTCCTAAATTAGGCTAAACGTCTTTTTTTGACTGTGAGAGCTGTCCTTGTAATGCTGTCCTGACATTTATTTTAATCAGCGTGACTGAGAGCTAGATTTATTTTACACAAGAGAACAGACGACATCTCAAATATATAAAATCACAATCAATGTTAATAATATAACAATAACAATAAAATCATACAGCTCACATACTTAGTTGACCCAATCACAAGTGAAGTTAGCAACATCTGCAACATAAACCTTAAAATCCATCCAATGAGTCTTTGCAGGAAGAAATTAAGTGAAAGAGAGACCCCCTCCCGCCTGTGTACGGAGTTAACACAGGTGGGGGGGGCAGAGGCAGAGTTGACCTGTTCCCTAATCATTTGGTCATGTTTGGAAATGCTGGATTGAAAAAGGAAGAGATACCATTTACTTTTGGACTGTAGTCTTACTGAAGCCCTCCTCCCTCCTCTTCACAGCCTTTACTGCGCTGAAGCAGGAAATAGGCTGGCGCTATTGCTTAGTCATTATCGGCATCCTCCAGGCATCTGTGATTGGCTGCGGTGCCCTCCTCCGTCCAATCATTATCAAGCCGGTGGCCGGAGGGCCGCAGGATGACTTCAAGCAGGAGTCGCTCTCCTTTAAAAAACTGCAGTCGGATTACAAGCTTGAGAACGAAGAGACTAGGACCTCCATCAGCTCGGAGGGTACACGAGGGTCCGAGGACTCGGGCATCACTTCGCTTTCCACATATAGTGAAGACCTTTGCACGGCCACGGTGGAGGCTAAGTCCCTGGTGAAGTGGGAGGAGGGAAAGGAGCCCCAGGGACCATCCCAGAGCACAATCTCTGCTCCTCTTAAGCAGATGGAGGCCGCCCCGCTGTCCCCGCCCAAACCCAAACTCCTGGACTTCTCAGTGTTGAAAGACCCCACCTTCATCTTCTACTCTCTCTTTGGCCTGTTTGCCACGCTGGGCTTCTTCGCCCCCCAGCTCTACATCATCGAACTGAGCAAGAGCCGCGGCGTGGAGCCCAGCATGGCATCCTACATGCTCTCCGCCATCGCGGTGGCAGATGTGTGCGGCCGCCTCTCCATCGGGGTGTTTCTGAACAAAGTGCGCTGCAGGAAGATCAGGGTGCTGCTGGTGTGCGTGTTTGTGCTGTGCCTTGTGCTGGTGGCCTTCACTATGGTGTGGGAGTTCTGGGGCCTGGCAGTGTGTTGCGCTCTGTACGGCTTCTTCATGGGCACGGTGGCCTCCACGCACATCCCCATGCTGGCGGAAGAGGACGTGGTGGGCATCCAGAGGATGTCCTCCTCGGTGGGGGTCTACGTGTTCATCCAGAGCTTCGCCGGGCTGGCAGGACCGCCGCTGGGAGGTACATGAATTCTTCTGTATTTCTGTCTCTCGGTTTGTAAAAGTATCTGAGTCTGGCCGGGTGTCAAAATGTGATGAAACCTGTGGTATTTACACCAAATTTCGATACCGAAACAGTGAACGCAGATTTTTTTATGAAGCTGAATATGAGAAAAGTATTGCTTGTGGTGGTACATGGTCCCGCCCTAATTGTCATTAAAAACAAAACAAGTTACTTAAAAGGTGTTTTAACAAAATTCAAAGATGAAAATTGAATGAGATGAGAAATAAGTTTGGATTGTTGATCTTTCCGCACCAGGTGCATTGGTTGATGTCACACAGAACTACGGTGCGGCTTTCTATTCCTGCGCGGCGGGCATGGGGCTTGGCGCCGTCTGCTTGGCCATGGTGGGACCGGTCAAGTCCGGAATGTGCTTGAAAGGACGCAGGTCCGGGGGGGAGGATTACAATGCTGGTGGAAGGGGAGTGACCATCGATAGAGAACAGCCAGACTTCCTGGAGATGGACCTGGACCCGGAGTCCAGTCCCACGGAACAGGCGTCACACGGGAAGAACGGTATCGGCATGTGAAAAACGACCCAGACCGACCGACTACACCTTGAGATGGAGGAAGAACACTGTTTACACACTGAGGAGAGTGTGGACTGTGCACACACACCTAAGTGCCCACAGATAGTTCACACACACACACCTACAATATAACTTCAACCAGGGGTGTGGAATTAGTCAATACATAACTCAGTATAAGCTCCTGTTTTTACTCAGGTTCAGCAAGCGATGCCCTGTAACTCATTCCTTGCTTTCCACGAAGGAAACAGTCTCCATTCTGAGACCCAAGACACATCAATGCTACTTGCATGCAAGAAAGTCACTTAAACAATTTTTTTCATGTCTGCAACCAATGCCAAAATTGCTTTATACTGTTTTGTGAACCAATTTTCCTGATGTCTCCATGCTGTTTCCCTTTCGTTTCTTTTTTTTTGTCAAATGCAGAGGCTGAGTAAACGTTTACCTCAGGAATTAAAAAGAAACTGCAGTGATTTACACTCTGGGGAATTGGATGACGATCATGTCAAGAAAATCAAGAAAGGTGCAGTGCGTGGGCTGAAGGGGCAGAGCTCAGTGTCCTCTGTGGAGCTTCAGTCCTGCAGAGGCATGGAACACACAGCCGTGCCTAACTGTTAGTGCTGAGCGAATGAACCTTTTTACGCATTTTGCCATTTCTTTGAGAAAAAAAACCACCAGTATCTTTATTAAAACATCTCAAGCCTTCTTTTCTATTATGATTTACACTTTATACAACTCATGCTGCAGAGGTACCGATACACTTGAAAGGCACGGATGACCAGATAAAATGTTCTATTTCTTTAAAGCCTTGTCGACAAGGCACCTTCAGGCACGGAGCTTAATCAGTGACTTGGAAGTTTTTACAGCAGAATAAAATGTAGGAAATCTTGTATTTCTAGCACACTGTGTGATATTTCACCAGTATGTCACCTGTTGGACAATATCAATTAATAACCAACAACTTACTGACTTACTGATGGAGTAGGTGCTTCAGTTCGGCCACTGCGTGATGAACCAAAGTGTTTTTCCACAAACGGGTTGTGGGTTTGACTGTACCCGATCCTCTGAGAAAGACCACAACTAAATGCTGCTTTGAAGCCACAAGACATTCAGGGGCTACTTCACAAAAGGATTGTGGGGGTTTTGCGGCCGCTTAACAGGTGCAAATAAGAGAAAAAGTAAGCATCTAATCCACAAAGTATCCTCAAACAGTAAAACGCACCTTTATCTGCGCTGCCAAGCCAATGGCATCTCGGTGCGCAGGTGCCATTTGCTCATATTTAAATTTGGTATTTTTCATACATTTGGTGGGAAAAAAAATTGGCCCCATTCTATGCAAATGAGCCTCATTGCAAATAGCGTCCACTTCACAAACACGGCACTAATAGCTGCACACAGTCAGAGTGAAGCTATTACCATCTGTAGCGACCTGGTGGTAACTGCGGGAGACCCCACAAAAAAGGCTCCGCTGCGCGATCGTCTGCAGAGAGCTGGTGCAACTGAAGCGCATTTATAAGGGGTGTCAGGCCCAGACTTCCCAGTGATCTGTAAATAATATTTTGCCATTATTATTATAATTCTTATTACTGTCACGGCATCTGTGGATAGCGGAACAGGCAGCAGTCTGGTTTTCAAAACCCACTCCAAAAGGAAATTGTTGAATTTTTTAATAATTGATTGTACAAAAAGGCAATAGAAAAGTTTACAAAAACAGTTCTGTAATTCCTATTCCACTCCAAAAATACCGGAAAAACAACTTAAAGTTACAGGGAATAGTGATAAAGTAGTCAGAATTGGCATTGAACCTCAGAACAATGGACAGCTCCACCGGCCGCGGCCTCAGTTGCAGCAGCCTGGTGGTAAAGTAAAATATATAAAAACAACTGTCATCATTAATACATTGTAATAATATGATTCAGTGAGAACTAGAAAGTCACATAATAAATATATACACATTTTATTCATGCAATAAATTAACTTTGTGGGAAAAGTACAATTTATTATAGATTTACTCATTCTATTTTAATGTTTTATAGTCACTGCCCATAAACCTAAAAATACTAAGCAAGACCCGGGGTCCCCCGACCCCCATTACACGGAGACCCCTTAAACGGAGACCCTGTTACACTCCCCCACCGGACAATTATTTTTCCTTATCCCCCCTCAAGTTTGGTATATATCATTAGCCCAATATCTTTTGTGAATCAGATGCTAAGACGCCGCAGATAGCGGGCGCAATTCATGTGCAATTCATGGTGCGATTAGTGGCCACAATCCATTTCTTTGTGAATTCGCCCTTCATGCTTTACAATCTGTTCTACAACTTAATGCACACAATCAGCTGAATTTCTCTTCTCAAGTTGTTTCTTTTACATTTAATTTAGTTAGCTAGTAAGCTATTTAGTAGCAGCTACAGGCACTGATGTCCAAATGTTAGAATGTCCAAGCGTTAGAATAGGCAAAGCTGAAAAATTAATGAGGGTTCTCAAAAAGGAGAACCAGCTCAATACACATTTTCTTTCTTTCCATACAGACCCTGTGCTGACTTGAATTTTTGCTTTAAAAATCATTTTGACCTCTTGACATTTTGATAGTTTTTCGAAAACTAATTTTCATACTGCACACGTTTTACCATGTTTTATTTAAGCCAATTTTCAACTCTTTGTAATTAGCCCTGTGCAAGGCACATACAACGTCCGGCACGTGTTTTGTTCTGATCATGAAAATAAAGTATTCTGATGAATTTGAGACATCGTCTGTCCGGTAAATATTTTGTGGGAGGCCTTCGAGAGTAAAGGCAAGGATACTTTAATGGTTAGTTCCATAGACGTGTTAGAAACAGAAAAATAACACATTTACAGTTTTCCCCGAAGTACAGATAACAAGTTCTTCTGAACGAGGAAGAATGCAGATATATAGTGACCTTAGGCACAACCTCTCTTGCTTTCTGTGAAGTTTCTAAAAAACAATAGACAACCCCACCTCTCGGGATAAGACCAAACTCTTGCCAAATCTGCCGAGACATTTCAATGCCCATAAAAATGGAATAATAAAACTGCACAAATACTATAAAGTAAACACTGGAAAACTCCAAAATCTGATTCAGTAAAATTCTAGCACACTGTATGAAGGGGCACCCCTGTCTTTTTAACTTAATGGCTCACCAGTGGTGTAGTGGTGTAGTGGTGTGTTGGTAGATGGGTATACTGCGGCTTCCATCCCTACATGTGCACAAAACCCATGCTTGCGCACTGCTACTTCATGCATAAGTGATCAAAAGGTAGCCAATACAAGACTAATAAAAATGAACTTTAATTCTTTCTTAAGTGCATCTCAGTTTTAATGTTTTAAAGGTGTAAGAGGTGTGCAAATTCTGAAACACTGTCGAAAGATACAGGTTTTAACACGTTGAACAGCACAAACAATTCATTAGAGAAAGCTCCTGAGAAACTGCCAGGTTTGATTAAGGAACACACCCAGCAGTGAAATAAACCAGTTCTAGTCTGAACACACCTAAACATTCACAAATATGAATGAAGGTTTCATTAACTGAAACTGGGTTTTAAATGCTGTTAGGGTTTATTATTATAATCGAGTCCAGGTTGGACTACCACAAGTGGTTTTTTTTAATCTAGACCCGGTATTAAGTGGTCTGTGTGCAGAAATAAATGTGAAATACACCTTTTTACCTGGTTTCAAAAAAATGAAATAGAGTTTGAGGTGGTGTTTAGGCTTCATATTATAATCTAGTCTAAATGACTACTATAAGTGCAGTACTTTTTAGCTTCTGAAAAGGCCCTCCATCGAAAAACAGTGAATCCACTTTTTCCAAATCCAAGTTTCCACAAATAACAAGAGGGTTTTAAATGCTGTTTATTATCAATACAATAACAAATAATTTACCATGTGTCTTTATTCAAGTTCAGCCATGCACCAGTTATGTCTGTCAGAGATGTTAATGAAAAGTCTGAGGTTTTTGAATGCACCTTATCGTCAGACGCTGGGAATCGGCCGCTAAGAAAAAGATCCTCTAAGTCATTATAATGATGAGAAATTTTCTGGAAATAATGATCGATCTAGTATGTCAAAATAATGAGAAAAAAATTTGACACTTGCAAACTGAGATATGTAATTGCTTTTGATAAATGCTTTAAATATTTGATTTATTTTCATATATAGCCTATAATACTTGCTCTTTCAGATCTGTTCAAAAGTATTGCCCCACGATGTGAACTGAATGAATACCCCTCCTGCAATATATACAAAGAAACATGTACAACATTTTGCTATCATTTATATGTGCGAATAAATAGGCAGGCAGTGTTTGTAGTGGATTGTGGCGACTAACTGAAATTGGACATTGACGGTGGCTAGAACCAATATCAAAAATAGACAAGGCATGTACGGTATCCCCTCCTACAGGGTCATAAAGGATTATCAATGTATTTTATTTTAACCCTCATTTTATTTTTTTCTGGTTGTATAATGGATGTGTGGTGTTTTGAGAGAAAATACATCTGTGGGAGATCGTACTGCGTTTTGCAGAGAGATGCATTTTTAAAAACATAAATGTAGGCTATATTTCAGAATCAGAAGCCGGAAATGTGTTCATCACAGATAATGGTTCATATAAACAGCCATTTCTGATAAAAAAAAAATGCCATTATTAAAATGTGGCATTTCTCGCATTTTGGATTTCGTCATTATTTTGAGAAAGTTCCTCGGTATTTTGGGATACTAATTCATTATTTTTTAGAAACTAGTCATACCAAAGTCAAAATAGTAAACCCACGGAAGTCACTGGGGCCAGATGGCATTCCAGCCCGTGTCCTCAGATCGTGCACCAACCAGTTAGCGGAGGTATTCATCCCCTCTATATTCAACCTCTCCCTGAACCAGCCTGCAGTCCCCACCTGCTTCAAAAAGACCACGATTGTCCCCATACCAAAGAAGTTTCATCACATGCCTGAATGACAACCGCCAATATCTGCAAGACCAAAGAGATGATAGTGGACTTCAGGAAGCAGCAGCGGAGGGGTCATGACCCCATTCACATCGATGGAGCTGAAGTGGAGAGAGTCTCCTGCTTCAAGTTCCTCGCTGTGTTCATCAATGAGAACCTCACCTGGTCCGGGCAAGCGGACTCTGCGGTATAAACTGCCCAAAAGCGGCATGTCGGCAAAGACTCTCACCAATTTCTACAGGTGCACCACTGAGAGCATCCTCTCTGGCTGCCTTACTTCCTGGTACAAATTTTGTTGCATCCTATTTGTACAATGACAATAAAGAGATATTGTATTCTACTCTGAGCGCATCTTCGGCTGCCATCCCCCCTCTGTGCAAGGCAATGCCCTGGGAAAGCACGGAAAATGACAAAAGAAGACAGTCACTCAGGCTATGGACTGTTCAAGTTGCTGCCATCTGGTAGATGCTGCCGGCAGCACAGACTTCCAGACTCACAAACAGCTTTTATCCCCAGGTCATCAGGCTCCTTAACCAGCGATACTAAGCTACTGATGGAATTGATGACACAAATAGAGTTCTACAGAACATATGCATTGGTCAATTGTACATTCATTGTGAATCACATTGTCTAATGTACATTCATCAGCACATCTCCACTTTATATCATAACATTTTACATTTCCATTCTTATTGTTCAGTCATAGTCTACCTCTGTCTACAGCCACCAGAATACATAACATATTTCCCATTTCTAAATTCCTCAGTACTGCTGCCAATGATCTATTATTGTGTCTCTTTTTTTTATTATGTATATTTTTTATTATGTTGACTTTTTTTTTTTTTTTTTTTTTATAATAATTGAATACATTCTTTGAAAATGAAATGCCTTTTACGTAGCTGTCGCTTGCCTTGTCGCTAGAATTTCACTGTTCACAATGACCCTGTGTCATACTATGGAAGCCCATTTCTGCCAATGTGGTGAAAAAAAAGATTGCGTAAGTCGTTATAAAGAGAAACGTTCTCATTATAATGAGAAACTTTATAATAAACTAAAAAACAACTTAGTATCTCCAAATAATGGCATAGCATTTCAGAATAATGACTTACCTATCTTGAAATAATTACTTAGTATCTCAAAATAATGACTTACTTATCTCAAAATAATGAGAAGCTTTCTCAAAATAATGATCTAATGATTAGTAGTAGTAGCACTAACAGTTAATAGTAGTAGTAGTACTAACAGGTAATAGTAGTACTTACAATTAGTAGTGGTAGTATTAGTAGTAGTAACAACAGGTTGTAGTAGTACTAACAGTTAGTAGTAGTAGTACTGACAGTTAGTAGTAGTACTAACAGTTATTCGTAGAAGTACTAACAGTTAGTACTAGTATTACTAACAGTTAGTAGGTACTACTAACAGGTAGTCTGTTAGTACTACAACTACTAATTGTTAGTACTACTACCACTACTACTAACTATAAGTACCTACTAACTGTTGGTACTACTGCTACTACCTGTTAGTACTACTACTACTACTACTACTACTACTACCTGTTAGTGCTACTTCTACTAACTATTAGTACCTACTCATTGTGAGAATTACTACCACTAAGTTAGTACTACTACTACCTGTTAGTACTACTATGACTATCTGTTAGTACTACTACAACTACTAATTGTTAGTACTACTACCACTACTACTAACTATAAGTACCTACTAACTGTTAGTACTACTACTACTACTACTCACTGTAAGTATTACTACTACTAACTGTTAGTACAACTTCTACCTGTTAGTACTACTATGTTAGTAGTAGTAGTACTAACAGGTAGGTAATAGTTGTACTACCTCATTCTACCTTATAAGTCATTACTTTGAGAGAGTTTTTCATTATAATGACTTTTTCATCACATTAGCTGAAATGGGCTTCCATATTATACTGTGCATTTGATATATAAAACACTTTGAGCAAGTCATTATTTTGAGATTCTAAGTCATTATTTTGAGATTCTAAGTCATTATTTTGAGACACTAAATCATTATGTCCAGATACCTGTTCATTATAATGGATCTTTTTTTTTCATCACAATGGTGGAGTGAGCTTCCACAGAGCTAACTCCAGCATCGTTATGAATTAATACTTTTCATACAACTTCTGAATAACATTACAACACTACACATTCTGATGGATGGATTCTGGATTCTATTGACTATTTACAGGAAAATATGAGTGTTAACCATCACGTGAATTTCTGAGGAAACATCCTACGTTTATGATAACCTTTTATGTTCTTTATGACATCACAGCATGTACACCTGTGCAGACTCACCATCATTATTGTTATTTACTATGTAAAATAATCAAATGTATGAAATAACGAAATATTGAGTAGTGTCGTATAAGTGGACCATATTAATGACATGTATCAGCTTTACGCCGCTGAAAGAGGCTTATACTATTTTATTTCACTTTGGCGAAGACATGGGAACCATGTCGTTTTTGATTTGTGCTTTTTATTTTGTAAAAAAAAAAAGTGTATGGATTTAATTCAGAATTTCCATAATCAATATATGTTCATGTGATAAAAAGAATATAAAAAAAAAAAGGTTTGTCATGGGTGAGTGGAACGCTAAAAAGGGCGTCGTATTCACATGCGGCACATAGTTTGTCTGCCACAAGGGGGTGCTGTCAACTCCCTGCACGGTGGGAGGTACTGGCATGTAAAATGTCAAAACCTACACTTGCAGGGAAGAATCAGTTTTCAACATTCACAGAAATGCAAAAGTAGACAACAAATAAATAGATTAAATATATTAGCCCATGGGATGCTTGCAATGTCACAGCGTTGCTCCTGCTGCAGCTGCAGTCCCCCCGGCTACGGTTGAGGATCTCAGTCCGCTGCGTGGGACTCGCCTCAGACACGTCGCACCTCATCCAGTCAGCAGCCACGGATTTAGGAGCGATGTCCTCCCGGCCCAATCCCCCTCTCTTCAGCACCCAGTAGGAGGAGTCCTTAAAGAAATAACTGTCTCCTAAGGGGAAATGACACCACAGGTATAAGATGTCATGTATGTACAGTATGTATATATATATATATATATATATATATGACATGGATCTGACATATATGACATAGATCTGTTGTGTTAAGATTAATGGGAACAGCAAAAATATTGAGATAGATCCTAAAACTGATAATTTAAAATTTCATCGGCATCTCTTTCATGAGTCGTTCTAAATTCAATTCTTATCAGATCTGTATTTATCTTGATGGTAATGTGCACTGAGTTGAAAAATTGCAAATCTATCCTTCAATTTTTAAGTAAACTTCATGATTCAACTGCAAATGTGGAATAGGCCTATGTGCAGACGTTTCCCTAACCAAAAAAATGCAAAGAGATCACTCCAGCCTAATGTGGAACTTGTTCTGAGGACCAATTTTTAATTCGACAACTCACCGTCTACCCAGCTGATGATGTCGTCAGGTTCGTAGGGCACCCCGGTCCAGAGGGAAGCCATTTTGGGGTAGCCGGCATCCAGCTTCCTCTCTTGCCCCGCCTCGCTGAACCTCCAGAACTGGCCCTTGCCGAACAGGTAGGTCTTCCTGTTATGCGCCCACACAAAGGCCGCCTCCACCCTTGTCAGTGGCCGCCCGGCCGTGGTGGCCATGCCCCACTCCGCAATGGGCCGCGGGTAACCGGGGAGAGACGATGTGTCCTTGAACACCCAGTAGCGATCACCTAAATGGTGTGCATATAACCATGAAGAAAACACAGAGTGTGTGTTCAGCACTTCAAATTCCTCTAATTCTAATGCACCAAACGGGTTCAAAACCTGTAGTGAATTCTGAGGACCATACACATTGCTTTTCACTGTCATGGCACGCGAGTTGCGCCGTAAATATGTCAAATTTCCACTTAAAAAAATAAAGAATGGAAATAAGGTCTTGTGTTGCAAGATCAAAATTGCAAGGCTCCACTAATTAATCAAATGAATCAGCCCCAGACAGAACAGTAGAACAAGTTTCACTCTTAAAGTGACGACTAGTGATAGTGATGAAAGGTCTGACTCTTTTTGAGATTCAGTTCTTGACAACTCACTCGGTAAAAAGAGTCGTTCAGTTTTCCAGCTCTTTGTTTGTTTGGTTCAGCCGGTGTAACACAGTGAGCGAGGGAGGACTTCCAGAACGACGGACCAGAGTCAGAAGAGTCAGTTCGGCTCAGAGTTGTAAATGGAAATCTCACAAGAATCATTCCATTTTGTCAAAAGTATTTAATTTAGGGGGAATGCAAAGAGTAAATCAGTCACATTCAATACGAATTATGCCGTATACATTGGCCTGTTTATCCTTGGAATTAATTGGACTTGGACTAACTAATTTAGTCCTCAATAATTATTTTCAGTTTGTGAGTCGACTGGTTCGTCCACTCTTTTCCCGGCTCCTGAGTCATTTAAAAGATTTGATTGCTGCGAACGAATCAGTTGCGAGTCCTGCATCGCTATTAATAGGCCATGAGAATAAGCAAAGTTATCCAAGTTATACATGTTTCTGATGTTTGTAGTGGTAAACAGGTTAGTATTGTCAATGTGGGTAAATCCATTGAGTGACACTAACTCTAAGTTAGTGGTCCAATGACATGATGAGTAAAACATTTTCGCTTGAAGTACCGATGAAGAAAACAATATGGCCGTCACTCCTCTCGTAGACAGAATCCACCCTGTCGACCGCGGACGGTAGGCCCACCCAGAAGTTATGGATCAGCGCGGGGTTTGTGGACATCAGCGATCCCCCCTGGACGCGCCAGAAGAACGGACCTAGGACAGTGACTCCATGTAAGATGGTTTTGGGATGTAAAGACGGCGAGCATTAGGATTGCCCTTCTTGGGGGCTTGAAGAGAGAGAATAACTTTGTTGTTGTTACCCTTGAAGAAGAAAACCTCCCCTCGGATGTTGCCGATGGCATCGTAGTTTCCTTCGCAGCGGTCGGGCAAGGCGGGCACTGGACTGCAGAGGCAGCCACGACAGTTTGTGTGGATGAAACGACTGTACTAATAACTATACTAATAACATAACAACACTAAAACAAATTCTAGGTATAAAACGAATTGCACTGATATGAAGTTGATATCGCTTGAACTCACTGAAGCGTCCCTCTGGGAGGAGGAGGGCTCGGGATGTGATGAGGAGGGGTGGGGCTCAAAGTCGAGGGCTGGTCAGATTTGGCCCTTTTGCCTGTGGTGAAACAATAAACTAATCAGTAAATGCATAAAAATATGAATGAATCCATCTCAAGTATGTGTGAACAAACGTTTTTGTTTTAATGATCGCACTACATGCTTTATTTAAAATTCATGATGTTTATTGACCTTTTACACTTGGAAAAAGAAATCAACATTGTGGGCACTGAAAAAGAAAAATTTCATTTGCTTTCATTGCTTAATATCATGCACATGGACTGAACCTACAACGCCGATGTTTCAGGGCTCCGCCTACGGCTCACCGTTTTCATTTTAAAGCTGAATTAATGAGATTTTATGCCACAGAATGTTGAGACCTTTAGATCACATACAGGGTATTGCTGTTCTTTCTGTGTCTTTAGCTTAAAAACAAATTCCCTAACACTACATTGAGTAGGTAAGACTCACAACAGTCCAGAAAATTAGATTTAATATACTTTTAGGTATAGTGTTTTACTATAGTCTTGGAAGTGTGTGTATGTGTGTGTGTGTGTGTGTGTGTGTGTGTGTGTACGTGTGCGTGCGTGTGTGCGTGTGTGTGTATCCCATACCATAGATGGTCTGTATGGCCAGCCTGTCATCCACAGGCAGCGTGAAGTTCAGTATGTCTCCCACGGTTCCCTGGTAGTAGGGCCTCATGATGGACACACGTGACGAGGAATGAGAGAGGCCCAAGGCGTGGCCAAATTCATGGACCGCCACCGTGAACAGGTCGGTGGTACCCTGGTCATCTGGGATAGGAGAGAGAGAGAGAGAGAGAGAGAGGGAGAGAGAGAGCGAGAGAGAGATAGAGAGAGAGAGAGAGAGAGAGAGAGATTCAAAAATGCTTTGGAATAGCCCGCCTTGGTGTTTTCATCTGAAAAATAATCTGGCCACATCTCATCAATCAATTTTTGACAACCTCTGAACAGGTAACGCCTTGTGCCCTAAGCCCTATCCCTAAATGAGCCTCCATTTTTTATTTATTTATTTGATTTTTTAGACGTATATATTGTGTAAGCAGGGCGTCTCAAAGACAATAACTGGTACGAGTAAGTTTTTACACATTTTTCTTCAACTTCCCAGATCAGGTCCCACATATAACACAATTAAAACATTAAAAGGATAAATAAATAAACATTATAATGACAAATAAATGAATGACTTAATAATGAGAATGAAAAAAAATTATAAGAATTAAAAGGTTTAAATTTAAACCCTTGTTAAACCCTGCTGTCAACCAGAAGAGAAAAGTGGACAGTCAACATTATTAAATAAAGAGGGGAATTTAAAGAGAGAATGCAATGATGAATGATGCATTAATGATGAGATAGAGTCATCCTGGCTTAAATTTAGTGGGTGACTCCTCGGGGACGTGTAAATGTCATTTTAGGTGAGTGTTGTGAACATATGTTACTATGTACGTTAATATGAACTATTGATCATTAGAAAAAGACAATGTTTAATAATACTTGACTAATATCAATCATACCTAAAAAATTAACAAGGGGGGTGGGGGGGGGGGCAGTGATGGAGAAAGTTTCCCCATTACGCACGGTGCTTCTCTCGTTCCATAAGGAAACGGAATAAAAAATAAAATAACCTACATCTAAAATAAAAACAGTTTTGCATACCTATCACGGGCGCCCCATCGCCAGGGCGCCGTAGGCACAGCTGATACCGTCTGAGAGGGAGCGATCATGGTGCAGAGCCCGCCCTATGCTTTAGCCCTATTGGGGGCTAAAGCATCAAATGCCCACCCCTACCGACGCCCCTGGGCGGTGGGTATACTAACTATTCCATGATTTCATATGTCAAATACCAACACATTTGGTATTTCAAGGTGCATTTGACTTTTTTTCAGATTGACGAACAGCATGAGGGCTTGAAGCCACAGGGATGAGGCGATAGCATCATTTGTCGAAAACGAGCTCCAAACCTGTAACACTAAAACCCCCGTCTAGTGGCGCAGCACTTCTAGCCTCTCCCACCTCCGTAGCCGTAGCTCCAGCTCTCCCCGTCGTCGAAGTGCGCGTCACCCGCCATCTCGGTGGCGCCGGGGAAGAAGGCGTGCGCCAGAGTGCCCCCCCGGCCGTCGAAGGGGTAGCCATCGTCGTGGAAGGAGTGCGCAA
Organism: Zeus faber; assembly: GCF_960531495.2. Lineage (NCBI taxonomy): Eukaryota > Metazoa > Chordata > Actinopteri > Zeiformes > Zeidae > Zeus > Zeus faber. The sequence continues at coordinate 6,679,384 of NC_137205.1, forward strand.
ACAGCACCCTGACGTCACCCTCCCGGCCCTCGCGCAGGAGGCGGAAGCCGAGCGGCGCGGCATCGCTCCACACCTTGAAGGCGTAGGTGAGGATCAGCTCCACCAGGTGGGTCTGTTGCAACGTGGGCGACAGGACCGGCGAGGGGTAGCTGTGGATACTGTGTGGCGGGGTGGGGAGTGGGGTGGGAGTGGAAGAAAGGGAGAGAGTGTGAGAAATGTTCTTCTTTTTTTCCTTGTATTATTATTTTGCAGTCAGTAGACCTCATTTTGTTTTTGAGTTTCACAGAGCATAAAAACATCTACTTTTATTATGGCATAGAACATGGAAGGAGCTCAAATGGATTATATTGAAATTATTATATAGCCTATTTATAATGTAAAGTCTATTTAACACACTTAATTAAATTTAAAATATATAAATCAATCAGTAAACTGCTGCAGTCACAAAGCTGATGGGTGGAAAAGTGTTAGATATACTAACAGAAAAACATCTGAATTGTCTACTTGATCATATTAGAAAAATGAAAATATTAAAATGATAACTGCATTAAAGGTGCAGTGTGTACAATTTACGGAACGGACTTGATATAAATGAAATATAATATTCATAAGGATGTTTTAATTTGTGTATAATCCCTTGAAAATGAGAATCCTTTTGTTTTTGTTGTCTTTATCTACAGTACAGCGAGTCCCCTTCCACAGAGGCTACCATGTTGCACGGCCATTTTTCTTCTTACAGTAGCCCAGAACAGACAAACCAAACACTGGCTCTAGAGAGCGCCTTTCCTGTTTTTTGCGAGTTTCGCGACCACCGCCTTTTCAACGGAGGCCGCCATGCTGCACCGCCGTGGGGTATTCAGTTGGTTGCGATCTGCAACCTCACCACTAGATGCCACTAAATTCGACACACTTCACCTTTAATATCCATTCATGAAAGACCTTCCATATTTACCTCAAAGAGAGTCATTATATCATTTTTTCAGCATGTTGCAGCATTTCTAAATGCTGAAAACACCCATAAATCTTCTTTGATTATGTGTTTTCTGACTCCTTGGTGTGCACATCCTTGTCTGTTTGTGAATGGGAAATCCGTCTATTGACTGTCACAACAGTGGCCCCAGTTGCCACGCTGAGGAACATCACAAATCAGTTGAAGCGTATTGATTCCCAATCCGTTTTCAAAAGACTTGCCTCCAGGTAAGCTCAGTCTTGTTCCACCTCAGACTCAAGGCCTGTCTCCTCTCCCTCATGCCTCTTCTCCTCCTCTTCCTCAGCAGATCCTCCGCCCCTGTGATGTCGGGCAGTGAACACCTCGGGGTTTCCATCAAGGCCATCGTGGCGCCGTCTGTCCGAGACATTTAGGAGTCATGAGAGAAAACAAGAAAATCAACAATAACTCAACAACAATTCACATCCTAACTCTGACTGTTGCGTGACGTACCCAGTTCCCCCGTCTCCTCTATCCCAGCAAACCTCTGCATCTGACGGAGAGCCATCTGGATGCCCTCCCCGGTCTGGAGTCTGCCATTGTGGGGGTCTAGAGGGGGCATGTACCCGTAGCGGCTTAGCCAGTCCTACAAGCAAACACAACAGAGAAACACACACACGCAGGGCATATGTCTAGGCTGTAGCTCCGAATTGTGTCATAAGGAGCTCTTTAAAATAAAATATAAATATGTATAATTTTTTCATTTTGCTTTGATACATTGTGCGATTATGTTATCTTTACCTTACGGTTAATATGACCCAGTGAGGAATCTGAAATTGAATTTGACGTTTCTATCATCGCTTAAATTGGTGGTGATGGTCAAAACATTGAAACAAGGGAAGTGCTCATGTTATTTTAAGTGTGTGTTGTGAACATTATTAGATTAGATTAGATTCAACTAATTGTCATTGCACAGAGTACAAGTGCTGAGGCAACGACAGGCATTTCACATCCTAGTAACTAAGGTATCTAGGAGCAGTGGGCTGCCATATGCACCCCGGGGAGCAATTATATATTCATTTGAACTATTGATCATTAGGCCAATTAAATATTTAATAATACTTGAATTATATTAATCATACATATTAATAATAACTACAAAATTTAACATTGGAAAGAAACTATTTGAAATAACAGCAACCAACTGGTCCACCTGTCCATCGCTAAAGGTTTCATACTGAATAACTGAGTGTGTAGCGCCCTCTAAGGGATATGAAGGAGAACACAGATAGGCGGTGGGTGCACGAACTATTCCATCATTTATACGTCGAACACCAATACTTTGGGAAATATATTCGGTCTGATTCCATGGTGTTTGACAAATTAACGGATTCACAGCTGCTGGGTGAAATTCACAACGACTCCAACTACTAGGTGAAATAACATGAGAAATAAGTGTAACCCATTATTAGCCTCGTGCATACTATTATACTATTATAATATGCATACTACTATACTATACATAATACTATGATGGTAGAATAATAGAACGATCGAATATCATGTACAGACATATCCACTGATATTCATACTTGCCTACTCGCTCATGTTATAGCATTTTCTTTTGCCATTTATCTTTATCTGATGCATAAAGCACATTTTGTCTATTTTATATGTAGTGTATTTATTGTCAATTCTTTGTTTTCTACATTTTGTACATTTTTTTGAAAGCATTCTGTTTGTGGTAATTATCTGCACTCGTTGCGAAAATGTACTTGATAATACAGAAAACAATATATATATATTATTATATATTATACTATATTATATTATATATATATTGAACTACACGAATTGTTGAGAATTCACTCTAATTTGCATTGATTTTTCTGACCGCTCTAATGAACAATAACCCGGACGCACCTACTGCTCCGTCCGCTGCCTGCGTCGGTTGTACGAAGAGAATCGCGCCTGGTGACGTTTCGCACGGTGCAATACATTCAACTTTGAAATGAGTTGTTTTGTTTTTGTCTGTGCTTTCTTTATTCGGTTCTTTTACTTACCACTCCACGGCGATGCTGATCTCCAGTGGGCACGCACAGTCCCAACGGCACCAAGACGCAAACAGCTAGAAGAGCTTCAGGAGGCATGCTGAACAAAAAAAATCTCCTTCCTTCATTCCTGGCTTTTGGAGTACTGTAAATATTTACATGATATATTTACAGATGTCCCAGTTTTCTATCCCCACCCCCCTCACTTCTGCGCTATCCGGTGCCTCATGGGTCCCCTGAGGAAAGGCATCCATCCATCCATACAGTGCAACCGTGGGTCGATAGAGGGGATTCACTTTCAACCAACGCCCTTTCTTTGAAATCCGCCCCCTTTTATTCTTTACGCCCCCCCCCCCCACACACACACACACACGCAGACACACACACACACACACCCCAAATCAGAAAACCTTATGTCATTACTTTGGATCTTCACACATCAAGTGTGTGTATATCGTATTCAGGAAGGCCGGATCATTCGTGATTCACCCTCGGCCAAGTGATGTGGTCACTGGTGTCTAATCTACCCATCAAGCTGCTTCCGCGGCGTTGACCCCTGACCCCTGACCCTGCGGCCCACATGAACAGACGGACCCCAGTGCCTTTATTGAAGAGGGATGTGTATCAGAGGGTTCTACCCCACTCCCTCACTGGAGGGGGAGTGGAATACAGGGTTTATGTGTGTTGGGGAGAAGTGTTGGAGCGCTGTTGGTTGTGGAATGCGAGGGCTTTTATGGCAATCACTTTTTTAAAGTTAATAAAACTTATATTTTAGCAACTAGTTACTCTTCCAATTGTCACTAGTAGCTATTTTAGAAGTCAAAATGTAATATTCAAAAGGTACTAGTACTTATTTATTAATGCTATTTTGGACCAAACTGTTTTTGGGGACTGTGGAGGTCCCAGAGAACTAGAGACCTTCGGGGTTTTTCTTCTTGACGTCAGCCAATGGGGTTTCAGCATGAGTTCCTTGTTGCATTGTTTCACCTTGTCAGTCCACCAAAATCTGTTTCCGAACAAATTTGAGGTGATAAATAAGCAATCCAATTGTTGGGTCTTCACTCATATTAGATCCTACGAGACGTCATTTAGAAGTTTGTTTCCGACTTTCGTGAGGCACGGGACACCGCGCGGGGATTTTTGGTTTCATTCAATTAACGTCGGAAAATTAAAATGAGATATATACATCTACGTTAAGAACACAATTTTTATTGTTTTTTTTGCGTAAGAGTGTACGAGTGTGCCTCGCTGCCTACAGCGATGTGACCCGGTTGGGGCGCACTGAGGACAGTCTGCCGCAGGCGAGGGCCAGTCCAAGTCCGCGGCGAGGTCGGGCGGAGGGGCGCTGTTTTCTTTTTTATTATTTTGGAAATACATTGTGTGTAAATAAAGACCTGTTTACTTTAAATGGAGTGTCTTATTTTTGGCTTAGGTTGTTGTTACCGTTTTACACGGGTTGCCGGTGCTGTATTGGCTCCTGTGTTCGACCAATCACTGTGCACTGACATCACTGATGGTTCCTCTTGTTCCAGTTCGTCCCATTTCCTGGAGGAGGAGCTCAAATAAAGTCCCTCAAGAATGGTGTTCTAAGAACTACGATCGTTCCTAGTTCCTGCAGTGCGGACACAAAAAAGAGCGATGGTTCCTCCAAAAAGTTCTTAGCACTATGAAAAATTTCCTGCGGCGCAAACGTGCCCTTAGAGTGTAATGTCTCAAGTAACTATTTGGACAATTTTGTCATTAAATCCTATGGGGCTCCATGTTTTAGATATTGAATATTTGCCTCTGACTAGTATCTATTCCATTGTTACTAGTATCTATTTCAATTTTCAACCTCTATTAATTGAGTGCTAGTACTAATTCATTACTGACTAGTGCCTTTTACCAATGTTACTAGTAACATTTTTATTTTTACGAGTAACATTTTAAATTAAACTATCAACAAGCTGTTCTGTCTTGTCATTTCCCATGACTGGTAAAAAAAAAATACGTTGATACTGGTAAAAAAAAAAAAGTGTTTCTATTAACAGCAAGAAAAGGCACTAGTCATGGATGCAATGACAAAATTGTCCAAATTGTTACTGAAAACATTACGCTAGTTACGAGTAACAGTTGGAATTATCATAGACTTTGGGAGACCGGGAGACTTTAGTTTTGAATGTGCCACCGAATTTGAGAGAACTTCAGCAAAGCTACTGAGTATGGCTTTTTCTCATCGCTTGAATTTTTGTGTTGTTTTTGTGAAAGTTCATCTACATCGACAGTTTCCCAACCACAACTATCTACGGCTGCCTTTCACTTCTTTGTGTTCTTGCCGGGAAAGTGGCGGACCACGCCACCATCAATGTGAACGGCGTACAGAGGAACATATACATGATTCAAAAAGGACGTATCCTACAAAGCGGCAGCTGAATAAATATGGCATGAATATCAAACATTCTGGAGTGTTTTCTTCCCCGTGAAAAACTATCTGACAGATTATCACTTTAATGGTAGTGGTGGTGGTGGACTTGTAAGTGGCTGGGGCAGCACCTCAATAATAACCCTCAACGCCTCATGCCACCGCAGCACAGAGGGGCTTCAAAGAAATGCACAAACCCGGCGGTTTTCCTGGCCACTGCGCTTCACCCCTCTCCCCCGTCCGACGAGAGCATTTGTTTTTTTGGTATTGTTTTTCGGACATAAATAGAAAAGGGATGTTTACGAAAAGGAGATGGCTTCATGGGGAGAGTGGGGCTACGGTACAGTACATACATACAGATGGTGGCACGTACACACACACACACAGATGGTGGCACGTACACACACACACACACACACACACACACACACACACACACACACACACACACACACACACACACACATACGTTGAAGAGCTTGTTGCTGCCGACAGGAAGAGAAGTCCAACAAGGGCTGCACAGGAGCAAATTGGGAGGTTTGGAAAAAATGGCTCCTGCAAAGTTTGAATCTTAGTCCAAATAACCACTTAAACTATCAGTTGAAACCTGACACACTGACATGTAAGGTGTCTGTCCAACAGCAATCCAATTTAATAGGGTTTAATACAGCTTAGTAACACAGGAAGTGGATAGTGGTTAGTTAGTGCATATACACAGATACACACAGAGATGCGAGAGCTCAACAGGTGTGCTATGAAAAAATGTCAAGTTCCATTTAAAAAATATAAAGAATGGAAATTAGCTCTTGTGTTGCAAGATCAAAATTGCAAGGCAGCACCAATTAATCTAATTCAACAGTTACAGACAAAATAGCAGCTCTGAAAGAACAGGTTTCACTCTGTGAGGACTATGCGTAGTGATGAAAGGTTTGACTCTTTTTTGAGATCTGGTTCTTTACCACTCGGTCACTCCGTTAATAGAGTAGTTCAGTTTTCCGACCGTTTGTACATTTGATTAAGTTGGTGTAACAGACTGAGAAAGGGGGGACTTCCTGAATGATGAATGAGAGTCTGTTCGGCTCCAACAGAGTTAAAGAGTCATTTAATTCTGTCCACATTAGTTATTTTAGTGGAATGCAAAGAATAAATCAGCCACATTCAATATGAATTATTGCAAATGGATTGGACTTATTTTTGCCCTGGATTTAAGTTGGACCTTACTTTTGGTCTTTTTTAGTCCTCTGTTGTTTTGCGCGAGTGACTCCGGAACCTGGAGTAATACAATAAAACATGTTCGCTATGAACGAATCCTTTGTGAGTCTCGCCTCACTACTAGTAGGCCATAGAAATATGCAGTTATACATGCTTACTGCGTCTGATGTAGTGTGCCATGGGATTATTTAATTGTAAAAAGTGTGCCGTGGCAGAAAAAAGATTGGGAAACACTGCAGTACTGTAGAAAGATGGTCTTCCCCTATTTGCCGAACATCTGGGCCCCGCCCCGCTGGTCGAAGGAATACTCGGCCTTGTGATGCATGATGAGCAGGTTGTTAGCGAAGTAGAAGCTGTCTGAGCGCGTCTCAAAGGGGTTGGCGATCATCTCTTCCACTGGGGAGCGGGAGATATAACGGATATGTGTCACAGGAGAAGCTCGGCCAGGATAATTTTTTAAGCCAAATTTAAAGTGTATGTCTATATAATGCATGAACTTTTAGTGTTTTTAGAGCTTGTTGAGCTTATTGTGCGTAATCACCTGGTGTCATGACATTTCACTGCATATATGTATGACTGTATGTATATGTCGGCGAGAAATAATCTCTTGAACTTGAACTTGACTTGTTTTTTTTGGTTTTATATTGGTTTTTTTTGTTGCTAATAGAATGGAAAAAGTTTTAACTACACCGATAGTTTTCAATTAAATGTTCTATTTCTTGCACAGTGCACATGATCTGACTGAATCGAATTGATGTTAGTGTTGAGACTTCCGCCAGCAAGTTTTGATACCCAAGCAGTTCATCTTTTGGGTCGACAGGAAGTGGAAAAACAGGAGTAGAAATAGTTAGTTAGCTAAACATTAAATTCATGGGGGTTTTATTGGGTTCTGAAAAAAATTTAAATAAGGAAAAATAAATGAAAATATTACATAGCAAGATGAAAAAAAGGGAAAATAAATCAATATAAAAAGACAAAAGAGAAAAAAAAATGGAAAACATTTGAATTTAGCTAAATAATCTGGAGAAGATTTACTTCAAAACAAGTAAATATTGTTTTGAAGAATTGCTTCAAAACAAAAAAATTTCTCAAAACAAGAAAAAAAATCTTGTGATGTAAGTTAATTTATATATATATATATATATATAAAATAATTTAAAAATTTAAGTTTCAAAATTAAAAAATCAATGGGAGTGGGTGTGTTGGTGTGGGGTCCTCACCGGTGTCCGGGTCCAGGTCAGGCAGGCAGTAGATGTGCTCACAGGTGTTCCTGCTGTATGGGATGCAGAAGCCGATCTCAAAGTCGAATGTCTTGAGCAGGAGGTTGCGGAAGAAGTGCCTCTCGATTAGCCGGAAACGGTTCACCGCCTTCCCGCCCACGGTGAACTCCAACCTGGACCAGGAGGTGAGAGCAGGACCTTTAAAAAGCGCTCTACTGTTTCTCACAATACCTCGAACTTCATTGGCTCTTATGATCGTTGTGTAGGTGCGCAGGAAGGGAGTGCATTCGGTTTTTTTTTCTTCTCTATGGTTAGAACCTTGAATATATATACAGTTGAGGCCAAAGGTTTGCATAGACCTAGCCTAAAGATATTCAAACTCAGTTTTTCACAACTCCGCACATTTCATGTTACTATACATTGCTTTTGGCCGCTCAGTTAAGATATCTACTTTGTTTCCTCAGATCAGATGTAATTGTAAAACAGTTGATAGCAGACATATATATTTCAGCTTTAATTCACTCTCTCGGAATTCCAGTGGGTCAAAAGTTACACCAAGTTGGCTGTCCCTTTCAACAGTCTGGAAGATTCCAGAAATGGATGCAATTACTTTTTAGAAGCTTCTGATTGGCCAAGTGTCATAATTAGGAGTTTATTAGGAGTTAATTGGCACATTTAGCTGTATTTAAGCGCCTAGCTTTAGAGCCAGTGCCTTTTTGCCCTTGATACCATGGGAAAATTAAAAACAACTGAGCCAAGACCTCAGAAAAAGAACTACGGACCTCCACAAGTCCGCTTCCTCCTTAGAAATTTCCAAACAACTGAAGGAACCACGAGTATCTATACAAGTGATTGTATGCAAATCTAAAAATCTTGGGATGATACAGACACTGCATCGCTCAGAAAGAGACACACAGAACTCACAGAACTGGGGCCTCAGAAGGGAGTTGACACACACTGAAACAGAGTCAGGAACAGGAGGGGTTTTGAGGCATGTTACAATGGCTCGAATGCATCCTATATGAACTTGTTGAAAAGGAGTGTAATAGGTCCCAGTTAAAAGGCAATGCCACAAAATACTAACAAAGTGTAAACTATTGACCCACTGAAAATCTGATATAGTAAATAAAAGCTGAAATATATCTTTCTCTTAGATCTTATTTTGAAATTACCTCTATGGAAATAAAGTAGATCCCTAATTGACTTAACATAGGACATGTATGGTCTGTCTGTCAAATGTGAGAAGTTGTGAAAATTTGAGTTTGAATGTCTTTAGCCTAGGTCTATGTAGGTCTCTTTACTTAAAGTTATATATATATATATATATATATATATATATATATATATATATATATATATATATATATATATATATATATATATATATATATATATAACTTTGAGTAAAGAGCATGTTTCCTTTGACTAGTGGGCGGTGAATTCTCGTGATTGGTCCATTTTTATTATGAATTATTGATCTGTTATTCTATAACAAATTCCTAAAAGGTTAATTAATTTTGCATTGGAATAACTACACTGTATTTACACAGACAACCAATAATAATAATAATAATAAGAAGAAAATTCTTATTCTTATTATTTTTCTTATTATTATTATTATTAATAATAATAATAATAATAAGAAGAAGAAGAAGAAGAAGAAGAAGAAGAAGAAGAAGAAGAAGAAGAAGAAGATGTATAATAGTAATAATAATTACAAAAATAAAAAATTATAATACATGCATAGAGGGAACAAAATCTTATTTGCTATTGCTATTCTTCCTGTCCATTAAAGTCATTGGAAATAATTACACGCTAATGGTCCATCTCAGCCCTATACATTCACTTGGTGTCATGTTACAAATTGTGCTCACTCAGCACACACACACACACACACCCACACACACACACGCAGTAGCCGCATCTCATCTATTAGTGACTGACGTGGCTCCGATCTCTCTGAGGCCCAGGAATGCGGGAGAGAAGTGATACTGTATGAATCGGCCTGTATCCTCCATCACATCTTTAATTTCTAGATAGAGAGAAAGCATAAATACATAAATACATATTTTACTGAACGAAAAGGAGGTACATACACTGATAAACTACAGCCCTCAATCAGGTTGACTGAAAATGAGGATTAGGATCTCCGAAAAAACAATTAATTCAGATTAGAAATACTGTAGTTTAATAACACATTTCGAAAGATATATTTTAGTAGAATGAGATTTCTTGAAAAAAGACAGAAAAAAACAAACACACACCCACACACACACACACACACACACACACACACACACACACACACACACACACACATAACCTGTGGGACAGTGCTTCTTGATGTCCAGGATGACGGCTCCACTCTCCAGATCTCGAATCTTGAAGCGAGAGAAGTTGATGTTGTAGATGTTTTCCTTCGACGAGCACAAGTAGTCTGTCAAACATCCAAACAAACACTGGAGTCATTGTCTAGATTGTCTGCAAAGACAATCTATCTGACTTCTAAAGGAAGTAATCCCTCTATGCCTGTCTGTCTCTCGGTATCTCTGTCTGTCTGTATGTCAGTATGTATGTATGTCTGTCTGTATTTCTGCATGTCTCTATGTCTGTATGTCTGTGTCTGTTTGTCTGTATGTAAGGAAGGAATCTCTCTGTCTGTATCTCTGCATGTCTCTATGTCCATCTGTATGTGTCGGTTTGTATGTAAGGAAGAAATCTCTGTCTGTCTGTCTGTCTGTCTGTCTGTCTGCTTGTCTGTCTGTTTGCCTCTATGTAAGGAAGGAATCTCTGTATGTCTGTCTGTCTGTCTGTATCTCTGTATGTGTGTCTGTCTATCCATATATGTGCCTGTCTATCTGTATCTCTGTCTGTATGTAAGGGAGGAATCTCTATGTTTGTCTGTCTGTTTGCCTCTATGTAAGGAAGGAATCTCTGTCTGTATGTCTGTCTGTCTGTATGTATCACTGTATCTCTGTATGTCTGTATCTCTGCCTGTCTGTCTGTCTGTATGTCTGTATCTCTGCCTGTCTGTCTGTCTGTCTGTATGTCTGTATGTATCGAAGGAAAGAATCTCTGTATGTCTGTCTGTATCTCTGTATGTGTGTCTGTCTATCCATATGTGTGCCTGTCTATCTGTATTTCTGTCTGTCTGTCTGTGTGTCCATCTATCTGTACATTATGTCTGTCTGTCTGTCTGTCTCTCTGTATGTCCTTTGATTATATGGACATTTCAACAGTTCATCCAATCTACTTTACACTTGTGTGTTGCTGGGGACCCAAGGGCGTGCCGTGTCAATTTGGTGAAATTTGGACACGCAGCATGTGTAATATTAATACATTTTGAATGAACAAGCGAATTGCGAGCCAGCTCATCTTCCATTGTGGAACACAGGACTGAATCATTTCGTTTCGTTAAACTGTGCCATTAAAATGTCTTAGAAAGTCTTACATTTTGAATGGGCATGTACGTACGTACGCATGTAAGTAAAAGAAAGTTAAAGAGTGAAGTGTGACCATATGACCGCTAGGGACACTATAACAGGAGGGAGTGAGAGAGAGAGAGAGCGAGAGAGAGAGAGAGAGAGACAGAGAGAGAGTGTGTGTGTGTGTGTGTGTGTGTGTGTGTGTGTGTGTGTGTGTGTGTGTGTGTGTGTGTGTGTGTGTGTGTGTGTGAGAGAGAGAGAGTGCTGAACATTTGAAGTATATGTAAGTGTGATATGTCAATGTCTATATTTGTCTGTGTTCTTTCTTGGACTGTGTGAGCTTTGTGATTGTGAACAACCGAGTGAGACACTGTATCGTATTTGTTGTCATTTTTACAAACACAAATTAACAAATAAACATAATTTATTTGAGTATGGCGTAAACGAGTAATCCTGAGCCTGAGTGAGTGCTGGATTCATATTGCCCTCCTGCCGAGACTGATATTTTCATGAGGGATGCACGTACAGTACATGCACAAACAAAGCCTGCATGTGTACACAAACAGACACACACTTACATGACATTTTATTCAGTTGTGCAATCAAAAACACATATGCAGGCATTTGGACACGGACACACACACACGCACACGCACACGCACACGCACAAACATACACAGCTAGATGGGGTGACCCTGGCTCACCTGCAGTGTATCCCTTCAGCCTCAGGACATGTTGAGGGGTCACCGGTTCACCAGGCTTCCATTCTGGACCCTCCTCTTCCCCCTCCCCTGTCGTTAACTTTCCCCCCGAAATGAACCCATTCCACTCCTCCATGCCTTTTTCCACCACCGCAGAGCCCCTGTTCTCCTTCTCCTCTTCCTCCTCCTCCTCCTCCTCCTCCTCCCCACCCTGCTCCCCTGCCCGACCCTCTTCTTCTTCTTCTTCTTCTTCCTCTTCTTCCCCCGCATCCTCACAGCGCTTGGCGGCCACCTCTCCTCTCAGACTCTCTGCTGACGTTTCCTCCCCGTCCTTATCCATTTTTAGCATGACACTGCCCTCGCTGTGGAAGTGTGATCACAGGCCTAAAAGCGATTTTTCCGAAAGGCTTTAAAACAAAAAAAAACCCGCTCTTGTACGGAGATATTATGCACACCGGCTCACATGCGCACACCTCATACACAAACACAGAAGATCTCAGGGTGTCAGTGGCTCAAACAGATTATGTCCGTCAGGATTTGGAAATCTGAGTTAATCCCTAATTAAACTTGGTCATGGTCGCTACAGGGCCAGCTGAGGGCCAAACTTCCTGCATGGGCTGCGCTTTACAGCCAAGTGTCAAAACCATAGATAAATAGGAAACAAAACCTGATTGTATAATGTTGTTTTTTTTATCTTGGATTGCGGGAGAAAAAAGTAATCAAAGTAAAAGAGAAAAAAGGGAAATTAAAAACATAAAAAAAATATAGATATATTTAAAAAAAATACTGTAAAGCACAGCTGTTGATGGTTCACCTGTACTTCGTAGTTCTACAATATAGGTGACTTGCAAATCCCAAATTGCTCCTATCATAAATATAGTCTCTAAGAATGGGCAAGGTTTTGGTGTGATTTTGGTTGGTGTCAATGTATTTTGGCACGTTTTGCTTCACTGCAACACTGTGAAACGGATCTAAAGTTCCAGGAAAAAAAACAACAACAAAAAAAAAACCTTTTTCACACCACCTTATCTTTTATTATTTTTTAGCTTTATTTTTTAAGTCTCTGACATGCAAGGTGATTCAAAGTGAGAGGAGTTTCACTTCTCGTTTTCTTTTGTTTTCTGGAACGACTTAAAGCTAGTGAGCCTCACCCTAAAACCACATCCTGCCTCCCAACGTCAAAACAGGCTGCTCTCATGCTGCAGTTGGGCGGACAATGCGACCGGGTCTCTTGCCGTTCGAGCGTCGATATATCCTTTACTGGTGCCATTGGGGTGGACGGCAGGTGGCCACACGGAAGAGGAAGAGGGAAGAAGAAGACGCAGTGAGATGCGAAGGCTGGGCAAATTGGGTAGGCGTAGTGTCCGTTATCCTATGAAATTCAACGCAAATTGATGTGAATTGCAGTTGGGTTTTGCTGAACGTTGAGTTGTTCGCCAACGCTGTAGATGACACCTTCAAGTAGTTCTGTTTTGTCTTTCTGCTTCCTCCTTCCGCCCCTCCCTCCATACATTTTCGTCTTTCTGTTTCTCAGACGGAGGATGACAAAAGCTTATATTCTGCTGCTGATCTGTCTACTTCACCTCCTGGCGGGTCATGTGATCGATTCCCCTGCTGAAGCCACAGCTCTGCATGGCTCACAGACGGAACGAATAACCGCAGAGTCGACAATCCGACTGGCTGCCGACAGCATACGAGGGGAGCTCACTACCGGTGCACCAGCGTTTAACAACATGGGAAACCACAAAAATTATGACAAAAATCCAAGGGGCATCAATATTGGTCAACCATTCTCGGCACCAATCGCTACGGCCAAGACGCAGGTCAATGCTGCAAGGATGTTGCCAGGAAACGCGGATAGTGCGCACGCAGTCAGGTTGGGTGCCTCTGACAAAAGCAAAGCCACTTCTCTCAATCTGGACAATAATGGTCCAACACATGGCAAAACCCCTGACCCCGCCCAAGGAGAAACCGAGACGTCCTCCAATCGCTCTCCGGACCACGACAAGGAGAGAGAAGGCAGCGATGCAGGAGGCGGGAAACCTTCATGTCCCCACTCTTCGAAGCTCGTTTGTTTTATAACCCTGTGGGTGCTCGGCATGGCCGCTTCTGTGTTCCTAGCATTGACCATTTTCCTCGGGGTGCGTCTGGTTGCGCAATGGCGACATGTCAGAGGGGGCGGCGATGGGGGGAGACACCTCGACGGGGGAGGAACAGAGGCGGGGAGCCTATGGGCGGCCCACCAGTCGTCGCCGGAGGAGAGAGCCGAGTTCTGGTACACCGGCACAGTAGGTCAGGTGAACCGGGGAAGGAGAGAAGGAAGGAGGGAGGATCAGGAAGGAAGGTGGAGGGAGAGCAGGAGGGGAGGGGAGGAAGACGACCTTTGGGCTCAGCCCAAAGTGACTTTGAAAGACATCACTGACTTCTGGTACACCAACGGAAGAGCTGTCGCAGAAGACCCCGGACACGAAGTGCAAGGAGACGGTTCAGACATCTCCCTGAGTTGCCAGGTTCAGCCAAGTGCAACGGACAACGGATTTTGGGGCGCAGGTGCAGAAGACTAAATGTTTGTTACAAGGGTGTCAAAACTCTTAACCACATCTGAGATTTGTACTGAATTAATAAAGTGGATATCATTTTTTATTTGACCATTTCTGATGTTTTCATCTGTTACAGTGTGCTGCAATGTGCTCCATGTCAGCTTTTGCAAAGGCCACCATGACCTGGAGAATGAACATCTTTTCTACCCAATTGCATTGTACGTTAGAGTTGAGCTTAGGTCACAGCCTAAATAAGGTCCTCTCATGGAAAGGCCAAAGTTATCAACCCTAACACAAGTGGAGGCAGATCCGTTTGAACCGCACACTTCTGAGGATGGACCTGGTGCTGTAAAAAGTCCCAGGTGCTCACCAGAATCTGACTAGGGTGTTCCCGAGAGAGGCAAAGGCAAAGCATCGAGCGGCCCAAGGAACTTAGAAAATGAGAAGCTCACTGCATTAGTGAAGGGTGATTACAACAGCTTCCATCCATTGTCTCACTGCAAAACCTTTTGACCGAACACATCTTATAATACCAAAATAAACACACCCACACTCTTATCTGTCTCGCTCCCTCATTGACCAATCGCATAAGCCTCCAAAACTAAGCGAGAACAGGAAGTTGACGCCCTCAATTCTGAAAGGACCTTTAATACAGACTTCTGCCCACATGTTCAAGAAATAGACACTTGAAAGTTTTTCTTTGCATAAGACTGTGTGTTTCCATCCATTTTAAATTACCTTGTAATAATTGATGATGGCTCATGTGGTAAAGGAAGTTTTAAGCGGCCTTTTAAGCACTTTCCCTTCGACTCCACTCAGTTAGACAGTTCCGTTATTTGTGTGCGAGACGACATGCAAATGCAGAACTCAGAGAAGGCCCAGGTATATGTGAAACGGCTCCAGGTGTCACTGGTGTGGTGCCCACCTCAGCCACTTAATAGAAACAGAATCAGAATCATTCATAGGCGCATTTATTCATGTACAAAGAAATATGTCACGGTAATTATTGGGGCGTGTCGACAGACGATTAGTATTTGTGAATAAAGCTTGACAGTCTAAGAAAATAAATAATACATTGAATAAAAAGTAAAGCAAGAATAATAAAAATAAAAAAGTCAAATATACACAAATAGGCAAAAAAAACTTTAAAAAGTGACTAGTTATGGATTCAATGTTAAAACGGCTTGACATATGAGCCCTCCTTGGGTGCCAGTCTACAAAAAGCCTTCATGATAAATAAATAAATTTGCGAAACACTCTCAGTTTAGATGGTTTGTGGTAGAGCACATACAGGAAGTTTTTATCTACGTGCTGATGTTCCATTCTCACACTGATGGGAGATCTCCGCCCTTGCTGTGGCCTAACGAGTGCATGTTGTAACACAGGCATGAAAAAGGCACAAAAAATATGTCAGGTTCCTTTTGCGAAATGAACTTCTGCTTCACTCTCTCTCTCTCTCTCTCTCTCTCTCTCTGTCTCTCTCTCTGTCTCTCTCTCTCTCTCTCTCTCTCTCTCTCTCTCTCCCTCTCTCTCTAGCAATCGGGGCACAAGCACATGACAAGCCCCAGGGAAAACGCAGTGAGCAGCACCCGGGCATCACTCCAGCTCCACCCTGTTTAGCTCTCACGCCATGGTTTAAGACAGGGACCAAAGTGAAGAGGACAGTTAGAAAGAAAAGAGAGAGGGAGAGAGAGAGAGAGAGAGCGAGAGAGAGCGAGAGAAAAGGAGAGAGAGAAGGAGAGAGGGCAGGGGGGGGTTGAAAAGGGAAGAAAGTGGCAGAGGAAGGTGTTTTGTGTGAGTTTTGGACACGCACAAGCGGTGTGAGCAGTGCCTTAAAAAACTGGATCCATCAACTTCGCCAGAACACCAAACAAGTAAGTGAAGTCCAGCACTTTAAAAAAATGTTATTACAGATAAAAGTTGTTTTTATTAGAAAAAAAAATCCTTTTAATCCTTTTTGTCCTTTTAATTCCCCAAATATGGACAAGAGTATTGTTTTTTTTCCCAAACATGTTTCAACATTTAATTGTTCATGGTAACACATGACTAAACAAAATATGAGTCACTTTCTTTAATTTAAGTGGGACTAAACGATTTTAGCGTGGAGCAGCCAATGATTTAAGCAGAATTAAACACCTGCTTCAACACAGAATCTCTAATTTTCCCTATATTCTCCATTACTCTGTACATACAATCTGCTGCGATATGCCCCCTGCTCAATCTGTTGATCACTCTCTCCTCAGACCACATGCGCTTCTGGCTGACGGCGATGCAGAAATTTCTCATAAAGCTCTTAAAATAGCCACCGCGGAAGAACCAGAGAAAAGGGGCAGAGCAAGAGGAAGCAGAGGAAGCCAGACTTGACACTTCAGTGACAGAATCACTTTTCTTTTTTTGCCTGGGATTATAAAACAAAAACGTCCAGTTCAAAGACCGCGGGGGCAGTGAGGGGATGAAGTTGAGAAGTGCTGAACCAAAGTCACAGCCCAGATAACCTTTCCTGACACGCCCGTCGTTTTCTTTGTCGCTCAATAAGGGAAGCGCCCGTCGGCCATTGCGGAATCATGTTAATGGCACGTGTCAGCCATGTTGTGTGCATCCTGCCCTGCATTCCTTCCTCGCGCTGCCCCTCCTCGTTGCTCAAGAGTCCTCCTCCCGTGGAAATCACTCTTCATCTAATGCATTTGAGGATGTGGAAAGTGTCACACCTACCTTCACCACTGAGGTGATGACCTCTCCCAATCAGAGCAAAGCCGTTTTGGCCGGACACGCCCGTGTCAGAGGAGCTTATGGCCGCCAATGGTACAGGAGAAGTGCCTCTGCTGCAAAGTGCATTTGTGGTTTCCCAAAATTCTTCTTCTGTGGCCAACACAAGCGACACTGCCTATGAGGAGTCCAACTCCAGTGCGACATTGACTCCGTTGGGGTTAGAATCGGCTGCTTACCACACTGTGGTAACCACTCTGGATACCCCAGCGGGCCCCGTGCTGCTTGGTACCCCCGCAGGCAATTCGGACCCTGTGGAAACCAGTGTATTCGAGGTGATGACGACCGGCGGTCTTTTTACTTCCTCAAAACCATCAGCAAATAATCTCACCACCGTTGCAGACACAGGAGGCTCCCCTACAGCCGAGGCTTCCAGCGAGTCTCCAGAAGCCTCCACAGAACCCCGCCGCGAAGCTGCCCTCTGGGGCCTCCACCTAAGTCGTCCATCAAGTGGTCTACCATGGTCCACAGCACCATCAGGCCCTGGCCCACCCTGGATGGCGCCGCCCCCGCCACCTCTACCCCCACCCCCACCCCCAGGATGCCTACTCCCACCTTGAACACCCAGGAGTCCAGGCCACCTCTTGTGGAGAAATTGAAAGATCCTGGCCTGCTCTGGCTCATAATGGTCGGTTGTGCTGGTCATGGTGATATGTGTGGCCGGGGTCATATGCCTGAGCCTGCTGGTCGTGCGGCGGAGACGGAGCCGGATGGAGCACTTTGGTGGCGGTGGCCGGTCCAGGATTACAAAAGGCGGGGGGTCGGACCCCTGGGCGGGGGCCGGTGATGATGGCCGGCGTGGCCCTGTGGAAGGAAAGCGGTGAGAGGGATGAGCCGATGGGACAGAACGGAGCAGACGAGACGCTGCTGAGCACCTTTGGCGCCAGGGGAGCGGAGAGGGAGGGACCCGAGGGAGGGGTGGGAGGGGCGGGCTCCGAGGAGGCTGGGAAGTGGAACGAGGAGGAGTCCCTGCTGTACATTGACGAAGAGATAGAGGCGGGGAACGATCCAGGGGGAAGGGATGGGGGAGATGCGGAGGGAAATAAGGGGAGAGAAGAGGAGAATGGACTCCACACATCTGGGCATGTGAATGGAGGGGCGACCTTCTGCTTAACGACAGCAGTTTGAAAAAAAAAAAAATAATAATAATAATAATAACTTTTTCTTCGATTTGTGGAAGGGAAGTGCCGATGTGATATCATAGCCGCGTAAATATCCATAAGTTATGATCACCGAGCACAGGTGCACAATAATTTAGGGTGAAGCTAATTCATAGAGGGCAAGTAGGTCAAGATGTTTAATTTTCTTATGATAAGAAGAAGACAATAGTTTATAGATTTAACATTCAACTCAAAACTGTACTTTTTTTTTTTTTTTTGAGCTGTAAGGATTTCCAGCAAGGCATACTATCACTGGCATTCATCTAGCGCGCATGGTTCAACATGACCACTGCTTTTACTGATGTGTATATAATTTTCAGAGTGAACCCATCTGCAATACAGCTCTAAGGCAACACATGCTTGTGTAGGAAAAGCAGAATTAGTGGCTGATTATTCTAGATTTTGTTGAGAAACTGGTCTGATTTGTCATGTTTATGGTTTGCAGACTTTGGCAGACTAATTATAATTATTTTATTTTATTTTATAATTTTTATATCAAGTTTTTTTTTTATCTCATTAAGGCCATGCATGTACTTGTTATTATATTAAAAAAACAACGAGCATCGGAAGCATCTTTCATGACTTATCTCTTAACACTGCTCTGTGTCATCAAGTTTCAGTTTGAAAACAGCTCTCCTGGTGGGGCAACGCAGTGGACAATAAACCATCGTCGATGACACAAACACAAACACACAAACACCCGACTCTATGGTGCTGACGGTTGTTGGTAAGAAAGTCGTTTTTTTTGTGTTTTGAAACGATCGGGTCACCACCACTTTAAATCTCGCAGCGAAAAGTAAACAAATGATGATTGACGCTGACGGCGCCGCCAGGGCCTCGAC
>NC_137205.1:6698829-6838829 GCF_960531495.2 Zeus faber
GGGAACTTGGAGAGCGCAATTAGAGAGTGAGTTCAACTTTGAAGGAGGGTCGAGACCGTTCCACTTCAATCTCCAAAACAGTGGAGGAGAGTGGGGGGGGGGGGGGCAAAACGAGAGAACCAGCAAGCAAAGGACATCGCAGCAAGGAGGGGAGAAGAAGGATACGAAGGAGGAATAGCGGCGTTCCGATCGTTATCGCGGAGGGGCCTTTTTTTTGTTTTGTTTTGGTTTTGTTTTTTTAACCCCGAGGAACAGCACAGAGAGGAAACAAGTACAACCGCGACTGTGTTGAGGGGCTTTTCTGGCGACGGAGTGATCTGAGCTGGTAGAAGAGGGTAAAAGACTGTCGTCCATCCACCTGTGACGCCCTGCTTCAGGTAAGGTCAAGTTAAAAAAACAAACAAAAAAAAAAAAAAACGCACACGCCAAACACGTCGGCCACCCCGTATGTTTTGAAGCCATGCGGCAGCTGGACGTGTGGAGAGGGCGGCCGAGAAGCCAACAACCTGGTCTCTTTTACAGTCGATCGGCCGTCGAGGGCCGGCATCGAAGATCTGGACCATAGGGCTGACTTATGTGTAGCTACAACATGATGCTCGGAGGGCCCATCCCCTGGAGAAGGCTGTCAAAGGTTCAAATCCAGGAGGCACCGAAAAGTCTGTGCCATGGGTCGCATGTTCAGGTCGCAACCGGATTCTCGCGCGCGCACGCGCACGCACACACACACACACACACACACACACACACACACACACACACACACACACACACAATGGCTGAATGAGCTGTACCTCATTCTATATTGGTTGAGTGAGTCACTGGCTTCACACAACCGATGGCTCACGGTGGACCCCCGCCCCCGCGACATTCACCAACTGTACCCCCACCCCACCCCGAGCTTCCTGTCAGCTTCCTGTCAGCAGCTTTGCTTCCTGTTTGGGGAACCTGGCCTGTGTGGTGGTCAGCGGTCAGTGTGAGGGCCGCTTCAGCAGTCCACCGGAGACAGAGGCCAATTTCCCCCCAGAACTCTCCCGAAGCCCCAATTCTCCCAAAACGTAGTAGTAAAGTATTTCTACCTTCTCTGGAACCTTTTTCGGATGTTTATTTGTCATTTGTTCATCTCAAATTCAACTGTTGTAGACGGGCGCTCTACTTCATATTATCCGTTCTTTATCTAGCTCTACCTTGTACCTTGCCAGCACGCACGCACACACGCACACACACACACACACACAGTAACCACAGAGAAACACCATAACAAACCCATAAAGAGACCCCTGCCAGTCTATTAACGCGACCCTTAAAAAACCCACATGCAACCACAACACATGTGGTCGCTTTGTAACTGGCAGGGCCGATATATATATACACACACACACACACACAACACATTTTACTGGTACCTGGGCAGTTGGAAATACCAGAAGAATCAAGTCCTTTTTCCCCCAAATGATAATAAATGTTTCTCTCTCTCTCTCTCTCTCCCTCTTTCAGGATGTCGGTGTCAAGGAAGTGCCTGTGCTGTGTCAAATACCTGATGTTTGTCTTTAACCTCATCTTCTGGGTTCGTATTTTTTTTTTCTGGATTTCCGATTTCCCTCAATCAATATCTTATCTCAACATATCTTGTCTGAAGTCGGGACACACCTTCCCCCTGAACAACTAGCAGGTTACCATTTTAGAAATCTTAAGAGAACTTTCTGCTTCAACCCAAGTATATATAAAGTCAGGCTGTGTTTTTTTCTTTTTAAGTCTCCGCTGTGCTATTTTACAGTACCTTATGATTTAAGTCAGCCACGATGACAAAGGGAATTTCCACTCGAAGAAGGCATTATTTTATATAGTATACATAAGATAAGATACTAAAACATAGTCAATATACGTATATGGAGATGGGAAACTTACTAAATGATTCAAACCCTGCTTTTTGACATAAAGCCATTTATTCATACATTCATACATGAATGGATATTTTACCCCAGATAACCAACATTATTCTGATGCTGCCATAACTTGGGATAACTTCTGCCAGAATCCTTATATTAACATGCCATTTCTACAATATCTGCTGGAAAAGGGATGAGCGCAGCTCTGCCACATGCCTACATAATTTTAGAGAAACTGAGGTCATTTCGAACATGTTTATGTTGGTAATTTTGCCGGTAAACCCTTTGTTTATTTATTAATTAATTATTTGCGTATTTCCAATTAGCCTTGCAACATAAATCCCTCTGAATGAGACCAAAACACATTCAAAGTGTACAAATTAGAGCGGAGTGAGTCGGCTCCCACACCTGAATTAAATCAGAAACAGGCCTTGAAAGAGGGAAAAGGATTGTATCGGGGCGATACTTGGTGCCGGATTGGCACATAAAATGAAAAGAAAATGTGGAGGCTAAATTACAGAGGATACGCGCTCTTTGGTTGGAAACACATGGAGATCAGCCCGAGTGGCCAGACGTGCCAGCTCCCCAAATTATGTGGGTCAAGTAGGGGCGGATTAGACCTTTGGGGAAAACTGGAACGCTTCATTCTCCGGCTGCGCTTTCTTACCGATGCCCTCGCGGGAAAGAATTGCTAATTTGCATGGGGTATATACAGTATCTCCATCGAAAACATTGTAGTAAAAAAAAAAAAAAGAAAGAAAAAAAACCGCTGTCAAAACCGCTGGTTCTTATATAAATGCCTGAGCTGCTGAAGTATCACTTTGCATGGAATGTGATCCATTATGAGTCCCAAGACCACATTTGAGGCAGCGGCTCTGCCAACCCCGTTGAACATTAACGGTCACTTTTCAGGAGTTAGGAAAATCCATTGAAGAAAACCTCTCTCCTCTAACGTGTTTGCCACATTTTGCAAGAAGTACACGTACATGTACATCCTGCCCTTCAGTGAAGTGCGGCAAATGTAAATGGGGGATCCCTCATATCCCTTCTCAGGGTTTTGGACCAGAAAGGACTCATATTCTACCTGAACTAGTGGAAGATTTCTGTTGGATTTGGTCCTTTTCTTGTAAATCTATAATTTCTGTCCAACTAAAAATAACAAATGTTGTTTCAGTAATATGCAATGGAAGGTGTCAAAGCCAGATTCCACTAGTTGGGAGACTTCATTGTCCCAGGACCTGTGATTCACAACGTCTGCTGTAGCCTATGAAGGGTTTATAAAAGTGGAGCTGATCAGCTGAAATGATAGTGCACAGCGCCTGAAGGCCATCTTGGTCGCTCTATTGGGACACCAAAGGCATGCGAATACCTGTAACGTCCCATTTCCCCTCCACTTGTTCAAGCTCGGGGGTTGCGGCTTGTTCGGCGTCGGGGTGTGGCTGTCCTTCACCCAGGCCGAGTTCTCCTCCCTGCCGCTGTCCTTCCCCTCACTATCAGCCGCCAATCTGCTGCTCGTTGCCGGGGGCGTGACGATGGTGACCGGATTCCTGGGCTGCCTGGGTGCCCTGAAGGAGCAACGCTGCCTGCTGATGACGGTGAGTGGACCTACCGTAGGGGTGGGTAGCAACTTTATGCTCCACCTTAAACTTGGTACAGATCATTTCTGCACGGAAGCATTTCTTTTTTTTTTTTTTACTTGCTTTTACCTCTCCCTCTGTTGCAGTTCTTTGTCATCCTCTTGCTCCTGGTCCTGACGGAGGTAACGCTTGTGTTGGTAATACACCTTTTCCATAATAAGGTGAGCCCACGATCTGCACATCGCACCCAGATCACCCGATTACCCACAGTTGCTTTTGGAACACATTTTTTACAGCTACTGTTTATTTAGGCAGGACATTTGCCACCAGTGATCTTTCAAAGACCGTCCGTCTATCCCCTTCTGCAGCACTCTCTCTCAACTGGGCATTCACATTTAATGACCTCAAGCTTTCATGAGGCCCGTAACATTTGACCCCCAGTCATAAATTCTCTACCTAGCTTGCATTGCAAACTTAAAGTGGCTGTGGTCTTTGCTGGTGTTTTGTAGTCAGAATGTGCCTCCTCATATCCATGTGGCTTCACATATTTCAACCACAAAAGCTTGAAAGGCCAATGAAAGGTATAAGTGTATAGGGAGAACTCCTCAGTAGCCCTGGTGCCTTCCGAATATCACGGCCTGAATTATGTTTTGTAGCCGGGGCGAGACGTCAATTGGGCCTGTAGGCATGCTACTCCACACAAAGTGTGTTATTTTACTCACAGTTTTCTCAGATTGTACCACCCTGGCAGGGGTGGGCCATGTTGAAGTTGATAATAATTCTGCCTCATTCTACCTCAAGACTGCTCATAATCTCATCAGGGTCCATGTTTTTAGTGTCGCTTGCCACGCACAAGACCAAACTCTCATCCTTATAGCCTATGAACCAAAACCACAGTAACTTAGGAACAAGGTGTAGTTGCAGTTTTCCAATCTGAGCAAAGATTTGTGTTTCTGCTACTTTACAGATATGGTCGTGAACAACGGTCGCAGTGCATTATTCTTGTCAATGAACTTCCTCTACGCTGTATGAATTTTACTTTAATTCTGGATGCTAAAGAGGCCAAGCGCCCAATGGATGCATAAACCTGGCGTATGGAGCGCAAAACCCGATTTGAAAAGGTTCACAGCTGAACCTTTTATGGGCCTTCTGGTAGCCAGGCATGCAAAAGTTGATTTCCATCTCTTCCGTCCCTCAAAGAACCGGAGGCTTTCCTCCAAGAAAAATAGTACAATGTCCCACTGCACACAGTCAAGTACTTGTATGACGGGATTCAAAGAGAGATTGCAGCTCTGGAGACAAAGAATAGTCCCACTCCTTATTATGTCCTTAATATATAGGTCCATATATTGCCAGGTGTATCCATGAATTTGTCCATTTGCTGTATGAACATTGAAAACTATATGTAATGTTGTGCATATTTAATGTAAACGTCTATCATATCGTGTTACCCCCTAAACTGTTCTGTATTCAAAGCAGCTGTGAAGTGAATTACATTTCCATGACATCCATGAAATGCAGCTTTAGCGGCTTGTGTTCACACTCGTACTCGAAGATGTGAAATTCTCCGTCTGGCTCTCTTCCCGTCTCCCCTCAGCTGGACTCCAAAGCGCATGGCGACCTGAAGGGAGGAATGCCGCTTTACACCACAGACAAGGGGCTGAAGAAGTCCTGGGACAACGTGCAGAAAATGGTGAGGAACGTTCGGTTCCGTATTCCACTCAGTCTTTAATTAGCACCACTCGCTTTTAATCGGCAAGACGGATTTTCCTTGCGCTGCTATGTTAATTTCATTATTATTCTCTTCCAGATTTTGCATTTTAGTTCACATCATTATTGTTGTATTGTTTTCAAAGGCTTTATTTTGTAATTTTATTGAGTGCATTTTATATTGGCCGGAAAGCACTTTGAGCTTCATGTTTGAAGGGTGACATTTCATGCCTGCATGGTATTTTATTACTTTCATTCTATTTAAATTTTTAAAATAAATTACATTTACGATTACTGTATATGCCCTTGAATTTGATCCCGTCACCCATCTCAACCCTCGCTGCAGTTCAAGTGCTGCGGCGTGACCAACAAAACGGACTGGTACGACGTGTTGAACGGAACCCTGCCCTCGTCTTGCTGCACCGTGGGGACGCACCCGTGTGTCGACGGGTGGAACGAGGTGGGTTTGCCCCTTTCATTTGAGTGGGGAACATAGGGTTGGTGGTGTTATAACATTATATTCACAAATAGCAAAAAACAAAACAAAAAAAAAACAAAACAGCCAAATATATAATATACAGAATGTACAAATGCGATTCTATGCACAGGACAGGTTATAGGGGTATATGTGTGTGTGTGTGTGTTTATGCACACACACACACACACACACACACACTTTTTATTATGTATTTACTAAGTTGTTACAGTTTGCACGCCCACTACAGTTTGTTGGCTAAAAAACATAGCTAAAACAAATTAATTTGTTTTTATCCCCTTACTTCTCAATGTGCCCTGGCCCTGTGCTTCTCTAGCCGTGCTACCAGAAGGCCAGGCAGTGGCTGCTAGACAACATCCCCTCCGTCCTGGTGTTTGGATTGTGCATCGGCATTGTACAGGTATTTACTGTACACTTTTATTGCTCATTGCTTCCCCAGGCGATTGTAGTGCAATAACAATCAGGGCTTACGTGTAACTATACTTTACAGGAGTATTTGTCTGGTATGCGCTTTTTTTTTACCTGCCTCTCGCCTTCCCTCGTCAGATCCTGGCCGTGGCTTTCTCCTTGCTGATGTACTGTCAAATCCTGCGAGCTGAGAAGTACTTGGACTGACTCTGAACCAGCTGCTCATATGCTCCGTGGGTGAAAAGAAAGCTAAAGACGACTGCCCTGGGATGGGAAAAAACATTTTATCTCAGCAAACCCGGTGCAATTTATTAGAAAAACTTTCAATTTTAACCAATGATCAGAAACAATTGTCTAATAGGCTCCAGAGCATTGGTTTGAAAATCTCTCCTGTACCAGCATTGAAAGTGAGAGGACCAGTATGTTCCATGGTGGCTCGGACACTGTTCCGTCGTGCATGTAGATATTAAAACAAATATAAGTTAAACTGCACTAAACCCAGTGATTGTACTTTTGAAATGTATCCTCTTTCACAAGCAACTTAAAAGTTATACAGTGTTGAGGTCTCATATTCTGTCCGATAAATTAAGAGATAAGAGAGTCGTCAGTCTGCCACTCACGCAATTCAGGCCAGGAGTTTCAAACGACCAATTTGTCTATTGGCGACAGATAATGCACTGAAAGTGAAAAACAGCGCCCCCCCCGGCACAGCACTGATGGAGAGCGACCGGGTCAGAAACATTCACACGCTTTTTTATTGAATTTGATTTTTAAACTGTAAATGCAAATGTGATCGACCTAACAAGCTAAAAACATAAGCAAAGGTGTGATAGATAGTGTGAGTGTGGATGTAATGTAGAACACACAACGATAATGTAGATCTTTGTCATAAATGTAATGGTTTTGTACTTCCTTGGAATAAAGAAGTATATTGAAAAAAATGTTTTTTGTTTTTTTTGGGGGTATTTGATATTAAAAATAAATATTTCATCACCAATGGTAGACCTAAAATACAACTGTTGGTGAAAATACAAGAGATCACACGAAACACAACAGATCATTAAAATGACCTTGGGGTGCATAAGTCAATGACCCACAAAAAACGTTTCTCAAAAAACACTTTAAATGCATCAAACATCTACAAAGTCAAACACACAATTCTTAATAAGTACAGCAAACATTTAACAAACTCTTGTTTGTGTACTGTAGTGGTGAGCCATGCTTTCACCGTCTTCTCTGAATCTTGAATCTTTCTCATTACGTTCACTTGCATTATAATCACGAGAAAAGTCCGGATACATAAATACCGGCCTGCACAGCTCTGCTCTCACAGCTCAAGCATCATGAATTACTAGTGTAACACTTCCTGTACCAGTAATCATCCATGGCTTTTCAGTAAAGAATTACCAACCAAGTAGTGATGCACAGAAATAAAAATCTGCATCTGAACTTGATAGAGAATTTTCACTATACAAACAGACATAGAAACACTATAGAAATGCATATATAAAATGTATACCATACAAGTGTCACTTCTAGGAATGGCATTAAAGGCTTGATTATAGGAGTAAAAAAATTATAATCCAAAAACACACACACACACACACACACACACACACACAATTTTGAACCGTTAGGTTCTCATTAAGAGAAGGGTGGGGGGTGTCAGTTCAGCAAAGAGACACCTGACAATGTTGAGCGGCTAATACCAGAAAAGGAAAAAGACCTGTAGAAACCTGTAGATCTTTGCTTTCTGGCCATTCTAAAGAGAATATCTGATGATAACTGCAGCTAAAAAAAACAAAAAAAAAAAACAGCAAAAGCGATTTTAATTATCTTACCAAATCGTTGCAGAATATCTAACACTCCTAGTAGGTAGTAAACCACAGTGTTCTTGTTGTCGACGTAATGTTGTGGAATTCATCTGGATCACTGGTTGAATGCCAAAAGGTTTAAATTCCATATCAACAGCGTGTTGAGTACCAGGAAGTGAAAGCAACGTAGACGCGCACACAAACATCTTGACAATCCAGTAGGTGTACATTGCATTCACTTGAAGTACAACCTCTCGACCCAAAAATCTGTTAAATCGTAAAGACAGTTTGCCACCGAGATGGAGGGCATACAATATGCTGCTCCAAATAGTATATTATTTGGCTTTTGAATAGAACCTGTCTGATTGTTGGTCAATAATAATTATAATATTTTCAATAACAGTACAAATATGATTATTATAAATAATAATATTTTCAATAATAATTAGAATAATAATACAATTAGCATTATTTGTAAAAACAACAAAAATATTGACAAAAATCCTATAACGATTTAAAGAAATCCTGCTGGAGATAGGAGAAGATTCCTTGGTCCTAGGTTAAGGCGGTGGATAAAATCCCCTGCCAAATCTGGGTCACTGAGAATTCTGTGGAAGTCAGGACCCATTTCCTACTCTGAGACGCTTGAGGAATATGGGCCCAGGGACATACAAACACAGTAAACATAGTTGTTTAACACTGGATCAGCAACGAGCTGATAATTTACATAAAACACATTTTCCCACATTTTTAAATCGCTACAGATTGTCTGCTGTTGTTGATGCACTGTGCATCAACAACACACACACACTGCATGCACTTTCACTTCACTGTTAACAGGTATCAGCTTTAAAGTAATGATAGCCTCTCTGTATGTGCAGACTGTGTACTACTGTACAACTGTGTACAAAATGTGATACGATGCCGTTGTGCTTTCACACAACGGCATCATATCATGTAGAGTCCCCGAAAAGGAAGACAGCATCACATCATCACATGTCATATTCGTTGAAAATATTTGGAATTTTCATATAATCCAGCTAATAGAGAATACGTTATTTTGTTTGCAGATTTGGACTGAATATTTTCAGTGGCCAATTCAGTTTGGCCAAGACAGTTTGGCAATACAATATAATATTGCAGAATCCCGTTTTTTCAAAGGATTAATTGTTCGTTTTAGTTCCATGCCTGTAAAGACATGTCTTAAGGACGATAAAATCTACCAGATTCACCACAAAATTATATTATGTCTCTAAGAAATAAATACATGAGAAAAAAAAGTTTGAGTCATGTAAAAAAATGGACTCGTGAAATTTGTAGATGGTCCCTAATGCACCATTGAAGCAGCGACTGACTTTCAGCACTGCCGCTGTCCGTGAAGCAGCACCTCATTCCGTTATAACGTGGTGTTAATAACGCAAAAAACAGTTAAAGAAAAAATTCCCTGAATGAATGCAAGACTCTTCCATAGTTTGTCTTTCAGGACCTGGAGGGCCACTCATGCCCCATCAGCATCCAGTGTTTGGTGTGGGCGGGGCGCGCTGTTTCTATCCAATGGGGTCCCGGGGGCGTGTCAGTAGTATGGTTGCCGTGATTATGGGTGTTACACGGTGTTCGGGCACACACTGATAACATTACTTGCCCAGCTCCCACTGTCGTTTAGCTATTTTTTTGGTATATAAATAAAACCCATTTAGTTAATTTTCACATATCAGTGCCGACGTTCATCAAAAAAAATAAATAAAAAATCAAATCTGTAAAATACTAAGCGTGTTATCAATACTTAGTGTGACACTAGAAAAGTGAAAGTGTCCGCTTCGTGCGCCCACAGCAGGGGCGCAGCACAGTCTGCTTATCACGGGAGGAGAGAAGGCTATAGGAGACCTTAGATCAGGTATAGATCAGGACCTGTCTCCCTCCATCTGTAATAAGCGGCAGATGGAGGGAGACAGGTGGCCACGGCAATGGCCGATGCTGCAGCAAGTATAGAGGTGACAAAATTCTTGTAAACGCTATGATAAAATTTAAATAATTGCCTCGTCACTGGCCCAACAACCAGCTGCCCACCGGGAATCGTCCCTTTTCTCCAGATGAGTCACTCCGGCCCTGTCGGTTGAGGGGGGCGGGTCCGAGAGCTCAATCGTATTCTGAGACTTCCTCCAGAATGATGTTCTCCTTGAAAGGAAAAAAAATAAAATAACAAAAGATAGTTAGCGACGAAAGGAAACATGGGAGGAACCCAAAAATGGTGGGCTTGCATTTGAATGTGGTGCCCTCTGGTGTTACAATTTGAGAACTACAGGCACCACTTTCTAGCAGGAAGATGAAGGAAGAGGAAAAGCACCAGCACAACAACAACAAAGGAAGGAGTGGGGGTGGGCTGGGGGGGTAAAACACTCCAACAGTGCTCACCCAGCCGCCTTGGCTCTTGACCCAGGGGGCGAAGGTTTCCATGTAGCGCTCGGCGTACCCCTGCATGCGCTGGGTGCCCGTGGCCGTCACCACGCGCCGTGACACCTCCATGGTGACCGCCAAGCGCCGCAGTGTGGGGCTGGCCGGCACGGGTGCCGGCGGCTGAGCCTCCTGCGCCTCGCAGTTGCTGAAGGTGTCCAGCAGCTTTGCGAAGGAAGGGTAGGAGAGACGCGTCAGCTGGGAACGCAGGAAGGGGTCCGAATTGATCTGCCGGGCAAAATACCGTTGATCAGCCACAACTGGTGCTTTGTTTTCAAGGACTTGTGTTAGTTATGAACAAACACGCACAACTATAAAATCTATAAATAGAGCAGACGCTGCCTGCCCATAGAAAACCAAGATAGTTGAAGGCAGTTTCAGTGTGACTGCCTGTTGTAGCGGTAGACTTTATACTGCCATTATACTGCATTCTGGGATAGAGTAGCTTTCGGCCAATCACATTCCATGGAGCTTGAAAGCAGCTCCCTTTACGGGTACACTTCTGCTCTATTGAAGACGTTTCAATAGGCGACGACACCACATGCCGTTCATATCTTTAAAACCTCAATATAAATGCACTGGGACAAGGGGTGGCTTGGAAAGGTACATGAAAGCATTTCTGTATTTAATTCCTTCTTTCAGGGTTCACTTTGGCATTACAAAATGAAATTCAAGTACATTTTCAAGCACTATTTTTCCATTTTCAAGGTGATCTTTCTTAATTAAAATATAATCTTAATCTCATTGTCTATTATTTATATTAGTGTCTATTTCAAACCATGCTGAATTCAATTTACATTTCCCTGGACTCATCTATGTCGTAAAAGCGCTCAGACCAAGAAGAAATAGCTACGAGAGAAAAAAAGCGATTCTGGATTTTATTTTGTTAAGTTACGATTTGAATAACATATCCAGGGTGAATATCACAGGTTTTTAACGATCGCATTTTTTTCCAAGGACTTCAAGCGCTTCAGCACAAAAGGGGCTATTTTCAAGATATTCCAGTCCTTAAATCTTCTTTGGACGAACTTCAAGCACCTCAAACACCTGGTTAGAACCCTGCTTATTTGGCAAGTTTAAAGCCACCATAGGCAAGTGTGGTAGTTTGTTTGTCTGTCTGTAGTCTGTTTTATGTATGTATATACAGTATTTCAGATGTTCCCATCCCCATGCAGACCCCATGGAGCCTTAATGTGGGGCCAGTTTAGCACACACCTTGGTGTTGATGGCATCCCCTTCCATTGAGAGGATGTTGATGAGCTGTCGCACCACGGCATCTTTGTCACAGGCTGGTGGGGAGAAGAGCACGCCATTCAGCGGGAAGCCAAGAAAAAATACAACAACAAAAAACAAAAAAACAGTTGTGTACATTGTTTGGCCTACATACAATATAACGTCACGCCTTTTATTTGGTCTGATTACTCATTGTAAGAAGGTATGAGGTCTGAAACAGTTGAGTTTTATTAGGAAATAAATGTATTAGTGTCAGTTTGTATTTGATAACATTGGATTACAGTATATAAGCAGACAGTGATTTTATATGAGCGGTATCTTGTCTTAAAATATTTCTAAATTATTTTTATTACTTTTTAAATCATGGATAAAAACGTCCCCATGATAAGGGGGTGGGGTAAAGCAAAAACATAAATAAAACATTTAACAACAAATAAACAAATAAACGTAGTCATCATTTCCCAACATTCTGAAATCAAGTGATTTCTCTCTTTTTTTTTTTATGGATTTACGGATATGACCAAACTCGTGAAGGGTCCCTTCAGGGCAGTGGTCCATTCCCACTGATGTCAGACACGTCACTCACAGACAACTAAACAGTCAAGGCGGCAAGCTCTGAGCTCTGAGCACAAACATTTGGAAGGGAGCATCATGGCCCGTAATGAGAACGTAATGAGCCTTAGGTAACATTTTTTTTAAATATTTGTAGCCAGACAGAATGCAAGTCACCACTATCGTGTGTGTGTGTGTGTGTGTATATGGGTTGTTCACCGGGCAGAGGTTTGATGGGGGTCGGGGCTGCCACAGGGGAGGACGAAGGCTGGACCGGTGATGGAGGGCTGAGTGTGTGTGGCTTCTTAATACTGCGAGACTTGTGGGCGATCTTATCCAGCCTCTCGGCCACTTCCTCGTAGAACGCCAGAGAGTGGTCTGCACAAACAAGCAACAGGTAGAAACATTAGCAGCTGAGCTGTCCCATACGACACCCCAATCATGAGAACGCAGGTTTGACATACATTGAGAGGTCAAATTCATGCACTAGACAGTGTGTTGCATTTTAAGCACAATGTACAGGAAACACTGAACCCCCCACTCCCGGCAAAACAAATGTTTGCCTCCAGCACTCTTGAAACTGCACCATTTTCCCTCTGTGGGTAGTTTGGCTCTATGTTCTCAGTTCCAAAGCAAAAACTTTGCAAGAATTTCAACTTAGGATAAAAAAAACAAAAAAAAAAAAACGAATAGCAAATTTCAGTTTCGAGCGCTTTTGTTATTTACATCCAAGTGCTAAAAGAGATACGATGAGCTGAACCAGAATATCAGGTATCTCCAATGTCGAACAAAGGGTGCAGCAAAGGTTCTCACTTGACGAAGACTAACCAATCAGACATTGTCAAACCTGCAATTCTGTTCTGTAAATTAGCTTGTACAGTTTCTGGAGCCACTAAAATCTCCATGGGAGGGGGGCTTACTGGGTGAGCCCAAGGTGGGGCCGTGGTCCGGCCCATTACTGACAGGCAGGCAGGAGGGCCTCTGTGGACGGGACTGGGACTTCTCCTTCTCCTTCTCCTTCTCCTTTTCAAGCCTTCTTCGGAAAAAGTCTGAGATTTGCTTCTGGAACTTTTTCTTCTTCTTCAGCTTTTTCTGCTGCTTTCGCTCACCATCCTCTTCCTCTGAGGTAGAGGACGGTGAGATGACAATATCCTGCGGTTTAAGAGGAGCACTTTTGTCATTCCATGGTTTTTTTTTTGGTTTTTTTATTATAATGTTTACCCTGTCGATATTTCTGAGATATAAATTATATTGTTAAATGTTGTTGAATGAAGTTTGTTACCTCGAGTTGATCTCTGAGATGGGACAGGCCGGGGCTGGCGCCTTTTTGCGGCCCATCCGACATGCTATTATGGTCTTTGTAGGCTTTGTGATCTTGGGTGTCGCGACGGAGGGTGCTGCGGCGGGGCAGCCGCTTGATGATGTCCTTAAGGCTTCGCTTCTTCTCGTCGGCAGAGCTGTGATCCTCATCCTGAGAGTTGAAGCCATCCCTCGCCTTCGGTGCCAGCTTGACGGTGGAGCTGGAAAGCATTGGCAAATTCAGATGAGGCTACAGCGAACAGTAGGGATGCAGATTAAAATCAGAAGATATTGACTTGAGAAATAAACAATGAAATTTGGAAGCAGGTAAGAATATGAGGAAGCAGAGAGCACGAGAACAGGACCTCCCGTTACAAGGGAGTCCTCCCACAAAAATCTTAATTGGCAGGGTATCGGCCGACACCGCTAGCGGAATATCGGCAACTGGCATTGGCCACAAAAGTCGGTACATCTCTAGTGAACTGCATCAAAATGGACCCTACACTTCAGAAACTATTTATGTAATGTACATTAACAGTGCAGCTGTGAATGCTGCACTGTTAATGTACAGGGTAAAATTATCAAAAGAGGTGTAAACGTATACAAAACAAATAAGAATTACAATTATTTTTGACGGACAAACCACACGGTTGTAAAATATATTCCAATTGTTTCTTTCAAACTACTACATAAGAGAAATGATGAAAAGTTTGGCTTTTTTTGAGAGTTGGTTCTCGGCGGCTCACTCAGATTTTTCCGACAGGGAGAGTCCGCAACAAGACACACAGGACTGGTCACCTGTATTTGTTGTGGTCCTTGTAAGCTCCTCCCACTCTGCCGGGCCTCTCCGGGGAGGAGATGGACAGCGTCTGCCGTAGGAAGGCTTTAAGCACGAATTGAGTTTCGGCCTTGATCTCCAGAAGCGAGAGGGACTGGACCGAAGACGTGGAAGCTGGTCGGCCCCCGGTTTCCGACATCTCTGTCAGGGAGGGACACACAGCAACACCAAACTATATTGAACCGTTAGGTTCTCATGGAGAAACAGAAGGGGGGTGTCAGTTAAGCAAAGAGACACCTGACAATGTTGAGCAGCTAATGATGATGACTGCAGCTAAAAATTTAATATAAAAAAAACCCAGCAAAAATTGTTTTAATTATCTTGCCAAATCGTTGCAGAATATCTAACACTCCTAGTAGGTAGTAAACCACAGTGTTCTTGTTGTCGACGTAATGTTGTGGAATTCATCTGGATCACTGGTTGAATGCCAAAAGGTTTAAATTCCATGTGAACAGCGTGTTGAGTACCGGGAAGTGAAAGCAACGTAGACGCACACACAAACATCTTGACAATCCAGTAGGTGTACATTGCATTCACTTGAAGTACAACCTCTCGACCCAAAAATGCTTATCACACCATCTGTTAATCGTAAACACACAGTTTGCCACCGAGATGGAGGGCATACAATATGCTGCTCCAAATAGTATATGACTTGGCTTTTGAATAGTCTGTGTAGACTCACAAAATCTTAAGCACACAGAAAGACATGGCTCTGTATCAAAATTCAACACTTCATTTGGGAGCCTTCAATGCCCAAGTTTGACACCCCAGTACAACTTCAATGTGTCAGTGAAAGCCGGAAATACTGCAATGCTTTTATTTTGACAGAAAGGATAAACGTGCTAGGTATGTTATTATTATAGCTATTTTTTTAATGGGAATTTAAGAAGGGATTATTATTCTAAAGCAGAATATGTCAGTATTTTCAATACACACACACGCACATATATACATACATACACATACCCACACACACACATATATTCATGCATACACATACACACACACCCACACACACACACACACATACATACATACATACATACATACACATAGTAATCATGCATTTTGCAGTGTTAGTAGTCTGCCATTGTAAAATTAACTATTGTAAGGATGATCCATCCCAGGAGGGGAATCCCAAGAGGTCTGTCATTTTGATTTATTTTGTTTCTTTCGCAAACGTGTTCTCGTAAAGCTATTTAAAAAAAAACACACACAATATAGCAAGGTAACACGTTTTATTGTATATATTCCCGACCGTGGCCGTGCTGATGTCACTCGGGGATGTCCAGGTTAAACCTGCGACCCCGCTGAGTGCAGACCAACTATGAAGGGAAATAAAAGGTTTATCTAAGATCCCAGTGAGGAAACTGGTTTATCTCACCTGTGTCCCTTCGCCGGACGGTCATCGCCGGTACCGCGCCGTCCCTCTTCCGACCAGTCAATATATTCTTTAGTGAATGACAGTACTCCGCGGTTTATCCAACTTCAGTCGCGTTTGCCGGTGGAACAGAAGTTGTTGTTTTTTTCTTCTACCATCCAGGGTGAAGAGGTCCGTCCCCCGCCGACTTCACACCAGGGGCTAACTTGGCTAACTCCAGCAACCAACCATGTGAAGTCGCGGGGTGTTTTGACTCTCTAACGCACCGCCCGCTTGGCTTCCATTCTCGTCGTGTTTTGCTTCGCGCACAGCGGCAGGCAGACGCCCAAACTCCACCCGGTGCCCGGTTGGAATCGTCTGAAAGTTTTCGCCCTCAGTCGTCGAGGTGACCGCCGCGAGAACGCGAACGAATCGCTTCTCTTGAACAACTCGGGAGCGGGGACTCCCTCTGGCAAACAGTGGACGAGCGAGTCCGATCTTTGATCCTTCCATTGTCATGCGGCTTCAGGCAAAAATGCCAAGTGATTCGGCATAATTCATATCGAATTGATTTACGATTTGATTCACATTGTACCACAATATATAATGTTGAAAGTAGTTTATCTTTTTTTTTTGGGGGGGGGGGGGGTAAACAGTGAATTTCTCTGCCAAATTAATGTTTTTAAGAGAATTAGTCAAAGACATTTTTTGGGACGGCAGTTTGCACTAAATAAATAATCGTGATCGTATTATAGAGACACGTGATTTCTGAGCGAATTCCATGAGCAACTCTCCTGACTCTTGTTCATTGTTCTCCCTTGCTAAACGTGCGTTACACTACTGAATATTCACGAAAAATTCGGAAATCCGAAAGGCTCTTTTTTTTTTTTTTTACTTACTCCAAGAACCGAATCTTTAAAAAGTCGAACCTTTCGGGTTTGAGTCATTCGCCGGCTTCACAGTGCGCATGCCCGTGCATGTCTGACTGCCCCCTCTCAACAGCATAGTTATTGCAAAGTCCGCAGTATGATGAAGTTTTGAACATTTTGAGAGTCGCAGGTTGTGGTTTTTTGCTCGTTTTGAAATGTGGTTACCTGTTCCAGGAAATGCCATATATTTAAGAAAATGTTATGAACATTTCCGCAGATGCACTGACGGCAGGTAACCCCCCCCCCCCCCCCCCCCGAGAGTGTGTACCGACCGAGTTGCCAGGTCCGCGGTTTCACCGCCAAACTAGGCGACGTGCTTTGAAAATACGACCGCGGTTGAAAAGTGGTGGTACCATGAAATTCATTTAAATGGTGTCATAAGGTTTAAGCCTGTTTTTATCAGAAAATCTAAAGTCCGTTCACTTCTACTGACTTTGGCACTCGACCTTTTACTTTTTACTTTTTAAGCCCTTAAAGGGTTGGTGACCACTGTGACCAGACCGATGCTGTCACGGACGGAATGTCATGTATGAGGTTGGTAGGTCCAACATATGTTCATAAAATAACACAAAGTAAACACAACTCTGCATGCATTTGTATATTATAATATAATAATATAATAATCTCTTGAGAATAAACATTTCTAGCGTCACCCAATTGGAGAACTTGATTTTGGCATTATCGGAAATAAAGCGGTGCAAATGTGTATTTATTGGGTTAATTCCGCATAGGGTGAAATTATTAATACCCTGTAAATTAAACCTACCTGGCCTTTTACATTTCATAACAAAGCTGTGAGGCACAGATATATATTGTCAAGGCAATGACATACAGTATAATCGTTTTTCTTTCAAACTTTAAAGAATTACTCAGTCCTCCGTTTGTCTTAAAATTGTCTATGTTTGCTCGTGTTCACAGCGATGACTTTGTCATTGGTTTACCTCATTATTTGACGCTTTGGCAACGTCTAATATGAACATCCGAGGTTGTACCAGATATATGCAATAAATAAGGAATAGCATAATAGTTCCCTATTAAACGTGTTCGCTATTCGAGAAAAGTAACTTGATTTTCTCATGGCTCTAAAACTAACAGGCTAGTCCATTCATTCCTATGGGGATTGGGATTCCGGGATGCGTTCAAATTTTCAACGGCGTCAACTTTCACTCCGACAGTCCGACTGGAAGTGAGGTTGGTCAAGTTTGTTATTGGAACTGAGCTTAAAACCAAGTAAATAACTCACTTATATCACAATAATAACATTATTAATGTTGGATGTCACCATACTCACTATCAATGAACCTCTTTTTATAAACTAAGTGTCCTATATTTGTTCGAACGTCGCAAACGTAGTATAAAGGGAGTTTTAAACTCTCATTCATGGAACATGGTGAATGTCTAGCTGAGCAAACTATTTGCTGTTGTTCCGGTAAAACACAAGCTCTCCCATTCGACATATGAGAGTACATGTATGTGACAAATAATCTCTTGAACTTGAACTTGAACTATACGAAACTCAGATGCAGTTCATATGTCACCACTAGGGGATGATCCATCTGTCGGATACGATTAGGCAGTGGGAAGTGGGCTTAATTGTGAATTGCACCTTATTCAGCCCTATGGGGAAAAGGAGCCAAAAGTCAAATAAATTTCACTTTAATCAACTTGCAGTGCATCTAAATTGGAGGAGGGCACTCAAAATTTGCAGATTCATTAAAAAAAATGTACCCTTGACTCTCGTCCTTTTAATGCAGATGTAGACCAAACCTTTCATGAGCTGAAGGAACAAACGTGCAAACAACTTGTTTTTTTGGGAGCTTTAATGACACTGGGCTGAATTAGAAAACACTCTGATGTTGCAATGGTTGGTGTTGTAGTACAACACAGAGAGAATAATACAATTGTAACACCAACAGGTCTCCATTTAGCCCATTTTTATTAGAAAATGATCACATTACATTACAAAACAATAGAGTTGAAGACACCGTGATACACGACGTTCCAGTAAAAGCAGTTGTGATGTAATAACATGGCCACACTGATGCTTGGCCCCTATTTTGTATTTTCCGTCCCCTCTCGCTCTCTGTCTCTTTCCACAGACAAAAGTAACACCTACAGTATGACGTATAATCCTTCGCATGGCCCCCCCAAAACCTGTCCAGCGTCACCCTGATACAAAGACACTGGTACAAGGATTGGGAGAGGCCAGACCGAAAGAGAGGTTTAAACGCTTTACCCACAGCGACACAGCTGTATCTGCGAGGGAAGAGAATGTGAGTAAGAACTGCCACAACACCTGCTTACCAAAACAAAGCGCGGTTTTCTTAAACTCACTCATTATACGCAACAACATTAAACAGCAAATAACTTTATAAGTATTTGTGCCGAGACAAAAGAGTCTACATTTATGTGCGAGCACACAAGCATATTTTCTTCAAATAATACATTGTTTTCAGGTGTTCTCAAAAGTGTTTCTCAGAGGAGCCAGCGACATCTCTTTGGGTTATTTTTCATCATCCGCCATCCGCCGCTCTCTTACCTCCTTCTCTAACAAGCCATTTCCTCCCTCCGTTGCCGCGCTCGTTTCGTATCGTCCACTCCTCTCAGCATCTTTCTCTCTCTCTCTCTATTTGTTTCTGAATTATTATTATTATTAGTCCCGATTTTCCTGCCCTGCAGCCGCCCTCTGTCCTGTCCCGTGCCCTTGTCCCTCTCTCCATGTCGGGGGGCCCCCTCTATCTATCTACCCCAACCCCCCCAGCCCAGCCCTGCCCGCCGTCCCACCCCCGGCCCTCACCCGCCCGCCCACCCCTCATTAAAAAAAAAAATCACTGTTCCTCAGAGCCGGGGGCCAATGGGGAGCCAGTAAGCAGGGCGAGGCACTTCCTTTGTGACAGGAAACTAACAACAAACACTAAGAAGACCACAGAGGAGAGAGAGAGAGAGAGAGAGAGTGAAAGAGAGAGAGAGAGAGAGAGAGAGTGAAAGAGAGAGAGAGAGAGAGAGTGAAAGAGAGAGAGAGAGAGAGAAAGAGAGAGAGGGAGGGAGGGAGGGGGGGTTGTTGATGAAGAAAGGAGAGATAAAGATAGGCAGATGTTTGTCGGCTTTAATAGGCATGTTTAGGGGTTGTGCAAAAGTCAGTGTAAAAAAGAAAAGAAAAAGAAAAAATGATTCAAAGGCTCAGTTTGTTGATTTTGTCGTGGTCTTGGTTTTGTGTCCTATTTGTCGGTTTCACTGATGAGCTACTTCACTCACCCCAATTTCTAACACATTCCCACGATCGAGACACAGGAGCAAAAAAGTTGTAGGGGTAGACTGGTTTTGAGATGGGACACTTCAGATCCAACCATAGATAGATCGATTGATAGATAGGTACTTTATTCTTCAACGTTCCAGCAGCTCAAATCAACACAACAGGCAAAATAATAATAAAGCAATACTAGCAGAAGAGATGAAAAGATGCCAGCAGAGAGGGGTGGGGGCACCAACAAAGTCTCCACGGCGATAAGGAGTCGGGTGGGGTTCGGCGGCCGCGGTCTTCGGGGGATAGGTTGGTCGCGGAGTTGGAGTGTTTATCGAGGGGGTTCAGTGAATCGGGTTATCTTTAGTGCCTAGCATCACATCGTTAACTCCAGACTTAATTAGCTTGACCGCCATAGGAACCCAACCTGCCCTGGATGTACGGCCTTATATGGTCAGGAGGGCCGAGAGTTGCTTGTGTGAACAACGAACATGCCAGAGAATGCAAATGTCCATGTGTGTGTGTGTGTGTGTGTGTGTGTGTGTGTGTGTGTGTGTGTGTGTGTGTGTGTGTGTACGTGCTCATCTCCGCCACCCTGTCTCCCAGGGCACTCAATGTCTCCGCGATATTGCTGTTCGTGCCTTTATTTGCAGTAGGTGTGGCCGGAGACTAACAAAAACAGGAAACTCAGGGTCACATAGGCAGGAAATGCTACTGTTCACTGATAGATAAACAAGAGATCTAACAGCCAAGACATTTTGGTGGGCCTGATTCAGAGAGAGCAGCAGTCATTGACACGCTTTCTCTGCCTCTGCAACCTTGTCACTTTTTCAATTTAACGTTCTAATTTATACCAAGGACCACGTTATACTCATACTCACAGATGTGAATTCAATGTTCAAAATGAGAATCCACCCGCAAAGAACCAATCAGTCGTTTGTGACTTACAGAATGTTTCCC
This sequence comes from Zeus faber, assembly GCF_960531495.2. Lineage (NCBI taxonomy): Eukaryota > Metazoa > Chordata > Actinopteri > Zeiformes > Zeidae > Zeus > Zeus faber. Next base: position 6,719,584 of record NC_137205.1, read on the forward strand.
TATTGTTACAAATGCATATTGGAAATATACTACAAATTCTAATGTAATGTTTAAAGAAAAATGCATTGGGTGTGTGGAATTACTCCGCATATATTTAGCAACAAATCCCAATATGGCTCTGTTTTATTTTCAATTTATGTCATATATATATATATATATATATATATATATATATATATATATATAATGACAGCACACCTTTTTTCCAGCTATTGTGATATATTGTAAATATATTTGATATATTATAATATGACCAGTGGCAGTAATTGACATATTATGTTATTCATGCAAATATATTAATAATCATAATATTTTTCACATAATACATCAAGATGGTACTAATTCACTATTCTACTCAATTACCATTCTCCTGTGTCATTTCTTGCTTGAATCTTGAATATTGATACCAGCGTTGTACAGTATATCGCAACTGCACGTGAAAGACACACAATGTCAAATGTCCTTTTTAAATTTTTTTTTAATCGTTCTGGTTTATACAGCGTCACAAAAGGGAAGTACACAAAAATATCTCGTCTAACGGCACGCATACGTCCACAAACACGCACGTCACTGACATTCGCTCAGACACCCTGACCGGTAGTTCCACGCTGCTAGTTTAACAGGTGAAATAGAAGAACTTTAAAGGGTTTAAGGGGGCGCGCGGGGGGGGTGACACAGACGTAACAAAAATAAGTCATCACAATATGGCTATACTATCTGTCACTAGTCTCAGGTATGCTGATTGTCATTTTCTTTTTCTTTTTTCTTGTTATTTGTCATTTGTTTTATTATTGATTTTATTTTTATTTGGAAATGTTGACAGGCACAAAATACAGTGAGCATCTACTTAGACTAATATTTCCATTTTTTGTTGTTTGTTTTGATTGTCTTTGAGTGTTTGTTAAAAGATTGTCTTCCGCTGACTTTGGCCCCCTTGGGGTCACTGTGCAAATCCTGGCTCGGGCTCCCGTGGCGAGGAGAGGAGAGGAGAGGAGAGGAGAGGAGAGGAGAGGAGAGGAGGAGGTCTGTGCTCGATTCTGAATGACGAATCGACTTGTTGCCACTTTTTAAAGAGATAAAAACGATTGTTATTTTCATTGGTATTATGCTCTGTATAAAGTCTCATGCACCAACTGTGTGAGATGGCCTGATGAGGAGTTTTGTGATTGTTGGCAGATGCAAAAAAAGGATTATGGGAATATAAGGATTATTAGGACTGTGGCAGAGAAATCTACTTTTATGCTGTGCTTTTTGGCTTTGAGTTTTACGTCCCAAGATAAAAATGGACCAAATAAGGCCAAAATATCAAAGACATTGTTTCAGTTACATAAATAAAGTATCAGTGCTGCACAATAATTGTCAGGCATTCTCCAGCCAAAGCAGGTGGTCTTTAGTCATGATTATCTGACGCTATTTGATTGTCACAGGCTTTTTCAAGTTCATGTGTAGCTTTAAATTATCTCTCACTTCAGTGTTGTTGGCTTATTCCACTGTTACCGCAGATTATGTTTGTGTTCAACTACCGGCCATTTCATTTGACTCTCCCGGTGTTGATAAATATGTTTGCCATGTGGACTGCTGGGTTGCCATGTTGGGCGACCCACTCTATTGAGTTGTTATTAAAGGATTGTTTCCTTATTTTTCAACCTAGGCCTTGTTAAAATGTTGGTTGCCCTCATTTGTAACCATTTATAGCATAACATCACTGAACCATTTACCATTGAGAAACGTACCACTCAGCTGCAGCTTCTCACTGTGCTTGAATGCAGTCCAATGGGGAAAACGTTTAAGTCCGTTTCACAGACAAAGTGGTAGCTGTCACTTATCCTATATCCTACATTGTAATACATGGGTTGTAATACATGGGTTGCCAGATGTTCACAAAAAATCCCTCTTTGGGTTGTGTTGTGGTGTTCAATATGCAGGCTCAGTGGACTGAGGTGGGAGTTGCTGTTGATTATTTTTCCATGTCTGTCCCAAGTTATGTACAGATATGTGAGCCGATGAATGAGCACGTCGGGTTCTACTGAAGTCTAGTCCAGTATTGGCCCAAGTCCTGCTCACTTCCTGGTACCTGTGCTCCTACCGATGCGCCGGGAGATAGATAACCTGAAAATAGCAAGAAGACATCAAGGGGAGTGAAACAAGAGAACAATTTCTGTTGATGACTGTTTTGTTCATTTGCCAGCACCCAGTGAACACCAGATGTAATTTAGACGGCCCGTCTTTGTTGAGCCTAGCAAAGTCTATCGCTCATTTCCCTTGGGTTAGGTTTTGATCTCTTTTATCTCACATAATTCAACTGAATATTTCTATCATTGCCTACACTTCCAAAATGTGAGCCATGGAAAATATGTGAAAATCTGTTCCAGCCAGTGGTGCTCAGACCGCAGGGATTGTGGGGGGGTGGCTGGTGGGGGGTGGTGCTAGTAGAAAATGATTATTATTTTTTGAGCAATAATTTGCCAAATTTCATATAATTTGTATTTGAAGTTTCTAAATCACATAGGATAATAGTTCTAATTTCTGTTAGATGGGGTGTAATAATGTGTGAATAGGCGATGAATGTGCCACAAAGTAATGTGACTGCTCGACCTGGAGTACTATAAACAACGTTAGTTTGCATATGACACATTTTTGGGGGGCTCGGCAAAAAATACCATGGACATCTGCAGAACTGGCCCGAACCTTCAGATAACTTTTCGGTGTCTTTTCAATCAAAAAAAGGTATATCAGCTATCCACAGCATTAACAAAAAGGGCTCAAACTGACCCAAACATAGATATATAGATATACACACACACACACACACACACACACACACACACACACACACACACACTAAGACACACACACACACACACACGTAAAAGAAAGTAGGACTTACCGGCGCTTGTGTTGGCAGAGTGCGAGGGGTGCAGGTGAGGCGAGGGGTACGGGGGGGAGTCAAACTTGCGGGGGAGAGAGGTGGGGGTGGATGGCGAGGGGGGCAGCATGCATGAGTAGGAGGAAGAGGAGGACTGGGGGGAGAGAGACTGGCGGGAGGAAGTACGAGGAGGAGGCGTGTGGGAGGGTGGATAGAGAGAGAGCAAGAGAGAACAGGAGAAGTAACCATTAGAAAGCAGCACCAGAGCGTTTGAAGAATGTCCATTGAAATGCGAGTCACGTGGAAAGCCATTGAGCGTGACGTGTCGTACAAACTACATGACATTACATATCAGATGGGATTTTTATAGAGGTAGAAAAATAACTTTGAATTCAATTTTAGTCCCTCAAACCCAAACTCCGAGTCCTGTTTGACTTTTTCCGCTGAAGGTTTTAGGGTTAGGGTTAGGCTTCTCTCTTTTTTTTTCCCCCACTTTATTAAAGCCTGGAATAATAAGGAGTCCCTTGCAAACAACAATATTCGCAACTCATGGGTCTGCTGGAGTATGAGTAAAAAAGCACTATGCTCAAAAACTAGTCAGTGTTAATTACTTTAAAAGTCCTCAAATTCATTCATCTTTCAAAGGGAAGGAAGCAAATCCACACTCAAAACTCAAATGTTGAAATGTTCAATATGGTAACAGCCCAATTAAATAAATGTATCAGGTTAACCCGGTTGGGTTGAGTTGGACTTTTAAGCTTTAAGCTGGTCCCTTCGGTAGAGTATAAAATTATGTTTTAAATTTTTTAATTTAAGGGACTAAAATACTATGTGCAGATGTTTTTTCATATACATAGCCATATTCCTTCAACCTATTCCATTTTATTTCAATTTATTTTTTATTGTATTTTATTCTATATATTTTTTATCTTATTCTATAAGTATTCCACTTACTGTATTACGTTTTAGGAGTCAGTTAGTCGGTCTATTAGAAAGGAATTTTCTACTTTTTATTTTATTTTATTTTTTGTACTTTTTCCTAGGACTTATTGTGTGCTATCACCGGGTGCGTTGCATTACATTTCACTGCATATATGTATGGAAGTATGTATATGTATGTGACAAATAAAAATCTTGAATCTTGAATCTTGAATCTTAAAAGTAGCAGGGGGGATTTTGTCACATTACGGGTTGAATTACACACTGAAAAAAGTACTTGAAGGAAAAGGTTCTGGATTAAAGCAGCCGTGAGTAGGTCTTTTGTTGTTTCTTTAAGTGAAACGTTCTTAAGAGAGGAGCAGACTTATGAAGCTCTCTCCTCTTTTCTCATGTTTCCACAACACCATTTTAGACTAAAATTGCCCCCCACCCCCCTTTTTGTTTACTGTAATGTATGTTTCACTGTCATGATGTGGCTCAGTTAGCTGGAATTGCTCATAAACCACAGCATCAAGTATTGCTGTACCGTACCTATGATGGGTAGGTATCCCCGAACGTGTGCACTCTGAACAAAGCAGGAAACAATGACAAGGGAAAAGCGAAACTAAGAGGCGAGAAACGTGACGGCACTTCTGGGAAACACCGAAGCTTTAATTGAACTTAAATGCTTTTAACCCACAGGAGACAATCCACAAAACTGTACCGTGTTCCACGAATGAAATCCATGATCCACAACCACTGGCTGATAGCGGTGCTATGGCTGAAGGCTGCGCGGCTGAAGGTGGCGGACAAACAGTCCGAATCTTTTTCCTCATCCACATCAACATTATCAGCCACTGGTGTCCCTGCCACCTCCCCATCTCCCTGCCCCCCCCCCCCCCGGAGTGACTCGGTACCCCGTGCCGAGGGAGCGGGAACAGAGACACCGTCCCGGAGCGGGGCCAGGGCGCGCACGGAATTCCCACTGTCCCCGCCGGGCTCCGAGCCACTCTAGCGCCGCCCCGAGCCAGCCTCTGAACCAGAGGTGCGTCTCCAATCCCTACCGCCGAAAGACCAGGCCGACGTGCGGATGGGCCTGCTCGGCAGCCGACTCCCTGGCCGGTGCGGGCACCCGAACTTCATATGCCCTACGTCCGGTCCGTGCGTCTCTTAGTCATTTTGTGAAAACGGGCATTTTTTGTTTGTTTGTTGTTCTAGTTATTTTATTTTTTGTTATTCCAAATAGAAAATGAAAATGAAACCATTTTTTAATTTCCGCTCATCAATTTTGAACCCTGGAAAAGAAGAAACGGCTTGTATTTCAACGTTTTTTTATATCCTAAAACGAAAATCAAACAACCACTCGGAGTGATATACACCGGAGTTGGTATTTCAATAACCGCTTCTGAAAGGAAAATCGAATTGAATCTACAAATGGTACACATTTGTAGATTTTTTTTTTTTCTACAGATCTGCTGCGGTACGAATTGGACAAAAATCCACAAACAAATAGGAGGGAAGTGACAAAAGTGCAAAACCAATTTCACATGTACAAATGGATCTACATATGCGTAAATGTGACTTTATATGTATTTGTTGTGCTGAAACTATTTGTAAAACCTAGAACATTTCTATGTAAAATGTAAACATGTGTTTACAATGTTATGCGTGTTTGAAAATCGCTCTGCGTTCTTGCGGCTATGACTTTACGCAACACAAATACAAAAAAAAAAAAAGACATGTTTGTGGATAGCGAGATATTTGTGGGTCATGGTACACGTTTGTGGATTGTCTTCTGGGTGTCACAAATATTAAAGTCCGATAAAAAACGTCCATAGGCGTGTCGTCGTGCGTGCATGCGTGCCAGTCTGCGCGTGTCTGTGTGTACCTGCATATTGGAGAAGACTGAGAGAGAGCCATAGGCGGAAAGAGAGGTTTCACTACGATTGCTGTGTATGGATCCTGAGGAGAAAACACACACACGCACATACACTATTTTACTGCACGGACGCCCACACACACACACACACACTTGATTGGAACGGGCCGCACCTTGAGGTACACGCCACAAAGTGCAGACCAGTCGTTGTGTCACGGGGGCACGGGAGTACCTGAGGAGTTTCCGTGGTGAGGGTGATATACACCGGAGTTGAATGAGGTGTTAAGCGGGGTCTGCGTCTGCTGGCAGGAGGAGGCCCCAGCCCCCGACCTCCGCTGATTTCGTAGCTTCTCTTCCCTCCGCCACTTGGCTCGTCGATTGGAAAACCACACCTGTTCGTTAAAGAGAGGCGGCGCCCACCCCCCGAAAAAGCCACTGTAAGACGTAGCGCATCTGATGACGTGCACAGAAATTCCCCACGTCGTTGTCTCGCGGTTTTGGTCGCCGTCACTCTCGGACGGTCTTGTGTACTGAGCTAGAAGTGCGTTCCAACCGCCGTTCACCAGGTGTTCTTTCACCCTTCAAATAGACGAACGAACGGAAATGAGCTCCTGCGTTACGAGGTCAAAGTTGTGAGGCTGTGCTAATTCATCGGCCCAGGAGGGCAACTCGTCCCTGTGAAAAGTGTGGTAAACACTGTTATCGACGGCCCTTCTACTAACGACCACTTGAATAAACCGTTTGGAAGGCTGTGTTCACTTGTCATACCCAGTAACAGCCACCAGAGGGCCGTAAAAGACCATGACAATTTTCCATGGCGTGTACCTGAATGCGTGCCTCTGGAAGGTCTATCTTGGCTGCAAGTCTCTCTCTGGCAAAGACATCTGGATAATGTGTTCTCTCAAACTCTGTCATTCGGGGAGGGGGAGAGAGAAAGAGCGAGGATGTAGAAAAGTAAAAACTTTTTAAACAAACGAATTAAGTTTACTGTACAGAGCAATATACTGGTTGCTGAGCGGTCACATCAATGGGTCTGTTCTCTCCAACTCAAAAAAGGATTGTGGGAATGAACGGTTGATATTTAATTCATCATATAAACACAAATGTGAGAGAGAGGCTGGGTGGGTGAAAATATGGTTCAAAGTCCGTGGTTGAAATTAATTTCCCCCCAGATATGAAGGCCTGGGCCAGCTTCGGCCGAAGCCTACGGGATCCCAGGGTACAGACCTTTCTCCAGGGCGTCGATCTGCTCCTGGCTGAAGCTGGTGCGATTCCGCTGGAGCTTCCTCTTCAGCTGGAGGTGGAGCTGGGACTCGTCGGCCTCTTCCCTCTCTCTCTGGCCTCCCTCGGCTCCCATCATCCCCATGCCCACCTCATCCGCCACGCAGCCTTCTGTGGGAGGAGGCGACGGGGGTAAATGAGGGAGAGGGAAAAGAATGGACAGAGTGCAAAAGAGGAAGAGAGAGAGATGGGGTTGGTGGAGGATGGGAGAAAAAGAGGAGCCCGGAGCAGTTTGCAACATTAAGCGTGTGTGTGTGTGTGTGTGTGTGTGTGTGTGCGCGCGCGTGTATTTGTGTGTCTATTTGTCAGAGTGTCGGCTCGAGGTGACAAGAAGAATCTTACACATGACCGAGCAGAAACAGAGGGTGCCAATAGCTAAATACACCCGTGCACGCAGGGGGGCACATACACACATACGCAGTAAAAGAAACACACACAAGCATACCAGCATACACACACACACACACACACACACACATACACACACACACACACACACATGACACATGCACACTGATAAGGGGCTTTTAACTCAATTAAGTATAAAACTGTCACATGCCTTCTACGCTTCTAGAAGAGAAAAGGGATAGCACATGAGAGATTATATCACATTGAGAGATAAGAGGAAGGAACAAATCTGTACATTACTCTGTGTGTGTGTGTGTGTGTGTGTGTGTCTGACAGTTTGTTTACTAATACTAATTTTGGTTTTGGTGTATAGGCTTATTGCCAACATTTGTTTACTGTTTAAGGGTTATATTTAATGTCAGTTTATTCTACACTTATCATTCTGCTCCACTGTTTATTTCATAAGTTATGATATAACACTGTATATTTCCTTTTTGTACACAACCTATTTTCAATTTGAATTGTTTTTATTTTATTTTTTAGGTTCTATCTGTTGTTTATCATTAGGTTTGGTGTGTATTGGCAGATTTATTTTTATTTTTATTGGGTACAGTTAAGTGTTAGGTTTATTGTATATTTACCATATATTGCCATTTTATTTTTTCATATTTTTATTGTATTGTTTTATTGCTTTATTATTATTTTGCCTATTGTGTTGTTGTGAGCTGCTGGAACTTTGCAATTTCCCTTTGGGGATGAATAAAATACTTATCTGTCCGTCTGCCTGTCTGTCTACCTATCGATCTACATACAATGTAGGAATGAAAAATAAAGCATACAATCCATGATGCCAACAAGTTAAATCAAATTCAATTCTATCAGACCTCCCATCATATTGTTTTTGGTGCATTGCATTGAATTTAATTAATTAATTAATATACAGTATACAGTATATATATATATATATACATACATACATACATACATACATACATACATACATACATACATACATACACATACACATACACACACACACACACACACACACACACACACACACACACACACACACACACACACACACACACCTCTATCTGTGTTTCCAGGTGTCTATATATACAGATATACAGTACACATAATTTTGGATATTGTATAGACACAGAGAGAGAGAGTCATACCGGTCGATATTTTTAGTGCGTCAAACTTAACTGTATTGAACCAAGTCACAATGATTTGCATTGCATTGAACTTAATTATTAACATAATTTGAAGAAAAGATATATATCTTTATCAATTTCTGCGTGTGTGTGAGCTTCATCCATCTATCCTCTCGCAGGCCTCATCTGCCTACCTGTGTTGTGCGGTGCCATGGGCTGGTGGTACCAGTTGTTGGCCGCTGTCCAGTCTGTGCTGCTCTGTAAATTGAGCATGGTGAGTTTTTCACACATGACCCCCGACGCCGGACCCCTGACCCTTAGCTCTAGCTCTTCCTCTTCCTGAAGTGTGCTGCCTCACGAGGGGCACTTCCCTGATCGCGGCAAGGCAGTGGAAGGGGGGGGGGGGGGCAATGACAAAAGTATGACAAAGAGAAGACAAATAGCAGAACCATTAATTGAAATTAACCAGCAGATTGTATCACAAGATTATGTTTTGCTGCCTGTTATCTCATCTCATTTGATGTTATTACAAGTGACAAAAAAAAACACTTGTGTACATATCACCAAAACAAGGTTACAACTCGATGAATGCTGGTGCGCCTGAGGGACACCTCAGATCCAAATAAACCGTAGAAAATAATATAGATAGATAGATAGATAGATAGATAGATAGATAGATAGATAGATAGATAGATAGACCGATAGACAGATAGAAACTTTATTCAGTGCCCAAAATGAAATTGCAATGCCTCAGCAGTTTACATCAACAAACAAGAAGCAATAATACGTCCAAACAATAGACCGAAAATATAACATATAAAAACAAAAAAATCGAGTGTCAGGATCCTGGGAAAAAGTGAAATATACAATAAACCTCACATTAATTGGACACAATAATAACATTTTATATTATATGGCAGGATAATAGAAAATAAAACCTGAAATGTTGAAAATTTTGGTTATATAAACCTGAAAAATCATCCATTACACGATAAAAATAAATAAAAAAATGACAGGATAATGGAAAATACCCCCCCCCCAAAAAATAAAGATGCATTGCAACATGCAGAAAATTCCACAGGAACAAACACAATCACCGCACTGGCACATACATCACCATTTCTTAAGATCAAAACGTATATACACACTTACATATATATATATATATACATGCATGTTGACTCCCCCATGCCGAAACACGGCATGTACACACACACACACACACACACATACACACACACACACACACACACACACACACACACACACACACCCAGCATCTGAAACACACGAGATTCAGGCCAACGCCAGGCGAGTGCATGGTAATTAAACACGTACACGCTCGAGAGGATCTCGAGGGTCTCTGTTGTCTGACATTAAGTGACTGGCACACGAGACTAGACACCGTTAGATGTTAATGACCCTAATGATACAAATATGGAGGACGCGGGGCGGGGGGTGATCAGATCCTATTCAGTGCATTATACACCCTTGCCCTATAGGAGGGAGCACTGTCAATGATGCATAGATACGAAAAGTTAACACGCGCATAAAACTGAGATAACTTTCGGAAAATTCAGCGTATCGCGGTGCTTTGGTATAATATCTTGATTCTCTCTTAACTTAGATTGCATCCTGTTTTTTATTGAGTGGCGTAAATATAAGTTATACGCAACAAAGTTAAAATTTTCCTTTACACACAGACACACACACACCACACACGCTCCCACGATAAAAGTCTCCCTTCGAGGGAAACAAAAGCATAAAAAAACAAAAACAAAGCAATAATAGGCAGAAAGAGCGGCTGCAGAATGTACTTGTAAACTAATTGTACTTTTTTTGTTTATTCAGCATTAAAACAAACCCAAGTCAATAAATCCCTTTATGACGTGGAAAACCTTGCTTTACATCTTTACATTTAAATTCTATAGGATCTACTCCTTACAGTAAGTGCTTTTCATATATATCTATATATATATACATATATATACATATATATGTATATATATATACATATATATATACATATATATATATATACATATATATATATATGTATAAAGGTAGTCTGGTTTTAATATTAAAGCAGTATGTGACCTTTAACCCTGAATTTACTGTAAATAAAAAAATATAACTGGTATCAAAAATGCATATATACACTATATATGTATTTATATTAAAAAAATTGCTGCCAGGGACTTAATGTTGTTATTTATTTTCAGTTTTTTTCTCTTTTTAAGGCATCTTCTTATTTTCAGTGGATATTCCATCGCTGGAGCAGTGCGCTTCCGACACACTACCGACACGAGTAAATCTTTTAAAGGGTGAGGTTGAATATAACACCTCTGCTACCATTTAATACGAACAGATGCACAACCCTCAAATCTTCCTTTCGCCCCTTATGTGGCGGAGGCGCAGACCGTTGCGAACGATAGGTGGACCCCTGTGAAAATCCTGCGAGGAACCGGACCGAGGAAAGCAACGCCGGGCGTCCGTGATGTAACTAATGTGACAAACCACAGAACGTAAACACGCGCAGCCCGTCCTCCTTGTAAACGCGACGGAAAACGGCGCTCAGTAATACGTCCGCCACTGTTGTCCTGGGAACGATTTCCGTTCGACGACAAAAGAAGAAGGCGGAAAGCCATGGGGTTCTTCTCAAAACAATCGGTCGACTCACGGCAGATCGTCGGGTTGTATTAATCGGTTGATAAAACTAAACTCCTACACTACATAAAAAAAGGGAGAAAAGTCAGAAAAATCTCACCCCCCAAAAAAATTGTCGCTGTGTTTGTCTCTAAACGAGGTTGCCAATAGCATCTCCCCTCGGTTTCCCTTCTGAGCTCTGCCTCGCGCTGTCACAAATGGGGTTTTTGCTTTGTTTTTTTCGGAAAAATGCGCAAAATTTCTTTTTTAAGTATTTTTTTTTAGCTGATTTATTTTCACAGGCTTAAAAACTTCAGAGCCCATGTTAAAAACAGTCTTTTTGGGCATGTGAGGAAGAAGGAGTCAAAGGTCACATCGTCGGGGAGACGGGGGCCATGTTTTGCCAGCTCTTTCACATCATTAAAAGTATTGAAACGCTTTTCTGGTCCATCTGCCCAATTGCATTTATAGTATCAAGTATTTAAATAGTCAGTGCTATTTAATATCACATTTCAGTTCTCAATTTATTCTCTATGCTATTCCACTCTATTCTATTCTATTCTATTCAAACTATAAAAACCAGCAGTACGTGACCTTAATCTCTGAATTTACTGTGGATTAAAATAAATGCTATTGAAAATGTATTGATTATCTGTATCAACATTTTTTATCTCTCTCTCTCTCTCTCTCTCTCTCCCTCTCTGTTTCTCTCTCTCCCTCCCATCTCTCTCCCCCATTGTGGCTCAGGGAAGAATTCGGTGGAGGCCCACTCACCTACAACCAGGAGAGGCAAAGCGGACAAATTCAAGGTTTTCCCTTTCTTCTTCTTCTTCTTCTTCCTCTTCGTCTTCTTCTTCTTCTTCTTCCTCCTCTTCTTCTTCCTCTTCTTCGTCCTCCTTCTCTTCCTCCAACTCCTTTCTTTACTCCAGCTCTCCCTAATTCCTGGGACTGTGGTTCTCCTCTGCCTCTCTTTCCTCTTCCACTCTCACTTCATCCCGCTTGCCCTGACCTCGCTTTTGTTGACTGTGTCTGTGAAAGAGTCAGGCGTGTGTGTGTGCGTGTTCGTGTGTGCGTGCGGAGAGAGAGAGAGACAGAGAGAGGGGGGGGGGGGAGCCAGGGAAAGAGATGGAGAGAGTTAGACAGAGCGAAAAAGAGGGGGAGAGGGAGGGGGTGCTGGACCAGCGAGAGAGAGGGAGAGAGAGAGAGAGCGAGAGGGAGAGAGAGAGAGAGGGAGAGAGAGAGAGAGAGAGAGGGAGAGAGAGAAAGAGAGAGAGAGAGAGAGGGGAAAGTCAGGGGGAGCGAGAGACAGAGAGAAACATTTCTGCAGGCACTCTGGTCCTCGGAGCGATAGATAGAGGGAGGGAGGGAGGGAGGGAGGGCGGGGTGGAGGGAAGGCGAGTGGGGAAGGTGGAGCGAGAAAGAGAGAGGGGGAGAAGAGAGGGAGGGGGGAGGGAGAGAGGGATGACACACAGACTCAGTGTCAGTGTCAGGTCTGGACTTAATGCCAGGAAAAGGGCTGGTGAAGTGAGAGGAGAGAGAGAGAGAGAGAGAGAGGGAGAGGGAGGGAGAGAAATATATATATTTATATATATATATAGAGAGAGAGAGAGAGAGAGATGGAGAGAGAGAAAGAGAGAGTGAGAGAGCAATAGGTGGGCACTCAGATGGAGGTGGGCGCTTTTAATTGTGAGGAATAAGGTGCACAAAACAGATAACTGAAGAGGAGAAATCAATTCACCTCATAAAAGAAAATGAAAAGCAGACCCTCTGCTTTCAAGAGCTCTTATTTCCCACAGAAAACAGATTGCTATCTGAAAATACTGACCCATATTTCCCAAACCGTTGTCTCTAAGTTGACAGACACTTAAAATAATGTCATCATCATCATCGTCATCGTCATCATCATCATCATTATTATTATTATTATTATTATTATTATTATTATTGTTGTTGTATTAGATAATAATAACATCATTATATGATACAACAACAATAATAATAACACATATAATAATAATGAATGAGCTTGAGATCAGTATTAATATTATTTTAGCTCAATAAAAATGCCTAAAACCTATTAAAAAAACACTTAAATGACACAGTAATGTAATTGAATGGCATTAAATGACATTACTTTATTGTGCTAAAACACTAATCTCTAATTGTATATAAGTGCCTGAATTGGCCCAACACATTACCCGAACATAACACCGTCGTACTAGAGCAGCAAAAAGGAACCGGTCCCACGCCAATGGTATATCATGTAGAGCGCAAAGACGAAATTTGGCACACACTCGCATACTGTTGGCGTCTTCGGAAAATATAATTTGCAATTTGTAGCGCATGCATCGAATGACAGCGTCTAGCGTTATAGTAAAGTAAACAACACACCATTCCCCCCTCAAGACCCTGTAAACAGGTCCCGGTCTGTGTTCTCAGCGTAGCGTATAGGCCCATTTCAGTGAAAGCAAACGACTTAGACGCACATCTGTGTGTCTGTGTGTCTGTGTGTCTGTGCACGTGTATGCGTAGGCAGGATGCGCTTTAAATCTCCACGACAAGTTACTTGTGTTTACATCACACGTCTTTCATGCACAAAACTGACCACGATGACCTCTGGATCCACGGTACTTAATTATCCAGACAAAGCTCCCCAGAACCATCCCCAAGACCCCAATTCACCCCATTCCACATAGTCAGTCATCGTCTTTATGGACTAAGACATGAACACCCCCCCTCACCATGGTGTGTTTGGCATGTTTTCTCCCTGGCTGCACTTTGACACTGTCGTGACATCACATTTGCATATTTCATTGGATTAGCCTTGAAAAAACCCAGAGAAACCCTTGACACGCACCGAAAAGAATTGGGTGGGGTGGGTGGGTGATAAGAGTAAGAGGGATTTGTAATTCCATCAAACGTATGTGGATGATGGTCCTGCTCCTCTTTGTCCTCCTCCTCCTCATCATCATCATCATCACCTTTGTGCGTTTCCTGTTTTTTAAGTTGCAAATGCTGAGGTCATGTCTTTGTGGTGGGACGCCAGCTGCAGCCTTGACGCAGTCGATGGAATTTCAACTTAATCTGCTAGTTATGGGATATCAGATGCCTACTGATAGATATATAGCTAGATAGACACAGACCTATAGATAGATAGATATATAGATAGATAGATAGACAGACAGACAGACGGACGGACAGACAGACAGACAGACAGACAGACAGACAGACAGACAGACAGACAGACAGATATAGACAGACAGACAGACAGACAGACAGACAGACAGACAGACAGACAGACAGACAGACAGACAGACAGACAGATATAGACAGACAGACAGACAGACAGACAGACAGATATAGACAGACAGACAGACAGACAGACAGACAGACAGACAGACAGACAGACAGACAGACAGACAGACAGACAGACCGATAGACAGATAGATAGAGAGATAGAGAGCTAGAGGGATAGAGAGATAGAGAGATAGACCGATGGCCGGATCCATTTTGAGACGCTTTGCCCAAGAGGCCGAGAAAATATGACGCTTTTCTTCACCAGTGTGGTGCTGAAAGCTGGAAATTAGGGTGGGGGACAGGGTGTGGAGGTGAACGCAGGAGAGCAGAGAACGACTTGATCAGTGTAAGATGAGGGGAGGCGGAGTGCAGGGTGGGGGGGCAGAGAGGGTGCACATGAAAAAAGAGAGAGATGGGAGAGCAAGAGGTGGAGGGGGAGGCGGAGGAGAAGGAGGGTGCCAACATGTTTTATTTCCGGTTGACGGGACACCGCGCTCGCCCCCCCACCCCCCACCCACCCACTTTGCCCCCCCATGCGCGCTCACTGCCTCTGTCACTCTCTCTCCGTCACTGGCTAAAGTGGATTTCGCCGAGGGAAGAGAGAGGGAATAGATTTGGTATTTACAAGGTAATAATGACAAAAGAAAAACAGAAATGGTCCCTCGTTTGCAGAGAAAAGGGGGCCATTGAGTGTGAAAGTATGCGTGTGTGTGTGTGTACGTGTTGTTGGTCGGTGTATTTCCGCGTGCAGTGCGTGCAGGCTACTTGAATATTGCGCCGCTTTAGGGCACAACTTTTTTTTTTCTTTTTTCCCAGTCTCTTGTTAGTTCCTCTCTGTCACCCTCTGTCTCCCTTTCTCTATCTCTCTATCTCTCACTCTCTCTCTCTCTTTCGTTCTCTCTCTCTCTCTTTCTCTCTCTCTCTTACTGCCAGTGGGGAGGGGAGGGTGACTGTGTGTGTGTGTGTGTGTGTGTGTGTGTGTGTGTGTGTGTGTGTGTGTGTGTGTGTGTGTGTGTGTGTGTGTGTGTCGTGTATTGGGGAGGGTGGGGGTTCACTATGGCAACCACGCCGGAACAAATTAACATCATATCCTTAAAACAAAAACAGTATACATGTGTGGCCGTGTGCGTGTGTGCCTGCGTGCGTGTGTTTATGTGTATGTGTGGGTGTGTGTGTGTGTGTGTGTGTGTGTGTGTGTGTGTGTGTGTGTGTGTGTGTACATGTGTTGTTTCGGCGTGGGAGGGTCAACATGCATGCATATATACATTTGAAATTGTGCGATCACTCCTTTTACCTTTGGTGACCACCTCTACACACACACACACACACACACACACACACACACAGACACACACACTGATGTTCGGGTCCAATACATTAACGTTTAAATATTAATTTCCTATGAATTACAGCCTCTCCGCATCTCCACTCATTCCATCTTGCCCTTCTCCTCCGCATTTGCTTTGTCTATCCCTCTCTCCCTTCTCTACCTCCCCCCTCTGTCTTTCTCTCTTTCTCTCTCTCCCTCTCCCTCTCCCTCTCTCTCTCTCTCTCCCTCCCCTCCATCTCTTTGCCGCTGTATGCCCGCAGGCTACACTATGGCACGGCCCTCCCTCTCCCGTCCTCTCTCACTGCCCCTGTCACCTTCGATCGCTCTGTGGAACTAGACGCACTGCCGCAGGCAAGGGAAGAGCGGAGAGAGAGAGAGAGAGCGAGAGAGAGAGAGAGAGAGAAAGAGAGAGACATAGGAAGGAGAGGAGGAAGCAAGAGGCCACGGAGGGAAGGGGAGGAAGAGGGAAAAGAAAGAATAAAAAAAGAGCAGACATGTAGAAAATGAAAGAGAAAGAAAGAAGAAAAAGAGAGAGACGGAGGGGACAAAAACACAAGGCCGGAGTGAAAAGTTGGAGAGCCAGAAGAGAGGATAGAAAGCGGTTGGAGGAGGCCTATGAAAGAGTGTAACCCCCCCCCCCACACACACACACACACACACGCGTGGACCCTCCAGAAAAGAAAAGGGTACAAAGTATAGTGTATAAGTGGAAGAGAATGAAGATATTGGAAGAACAAACATGTCTTTATTATGTGTCCTTGTATAGTTACTATCCGAGCTGACCTGACCTGAGAAGAACACGTTTTGGCTTTCATTTTGGAACCCTACGAGACCATAACTTTAGAGATGCGGCAGACGAGACGTGTCGTGTTATATCAATGTCATGCTTCCCTGAATGAATATTGCCCCATTTTAATAGCGAGGTACTCATCACAGGGTGATCTGGGGGAGAAAGAAGCAAGAGGGGGTAGGTAAATCACTTCCATTCGAATATTCGCTATCCAATTTAGAAAGACCATATCTAGTTTACGAGATTTACAAAATAAAGGTACTGTACATTAAAATCACAGTATAGGGCCGTAGCTATTGCCGCAGCTATCGCCACTGATGCCACAAACCTGGGAATATGTCTGGTTTTTCTGGGTCAGCGGCAGTGACAATTTTGCCTCCCCGTGTCCCGAGTGCTCCTGGTGTGGGGCCGCATACGGGTGCGAGAATTAGAATATATGTTTCGGCTCCGATCTCTTCCTTGTCTTGAGGGAAGTGGACGTGCAGACGCGAGGCTTGTTGGCGTGGATCCCGGTATTTAGGCTAGAAATTTCTGAGTGAGTTTGAAGTACGTAGTGAGGTTTACGTAGAGCTTTGTTGCTGCTATGGACTGCGGGGGCTTCACAGGCACAGGTGCGATGGAGGTTTTGTAGAGCATTTGATGTCCCATGTCGATTTGAGCTGGTTTGAGCTTATTTTGTTTCAGCTGTCTCAACGATGCACCTTGAAAAAAACATCTTCCTTTATTGATAATTGATAGCCTACATTGTACCACGGAGTTCTTTTTTCGCCTGACATTTCAACCCGCTTCATATTTAATCGTAAGTATGTTGTTGAGAATGAACTCGCAGAAGCGAGGGTGAAGTCAGCGCATTTAAAGAAACAAAAGGACAATCTTCATTTTCCACAAAAGAGACTCCACGTTAACTTGACTGGCACTATATTGGCTGGTATCACAGGTACAGAGACGTAAACAGTCAAATGTTGTACAGAATGTCTACCACAGTCAATTTTCTATAGAATGTCTACAACAGTCAAACTTTCCATAGAATGTCTACAAGAGTTAATGTTCTATGGAATGTCTACAACCGTCAAACATTCTACAGAACGTTTACAACAGCGTTTACAACAGCAGAACTTCTTCAAAAGCCAATGTTGTACAGAACGTCTACAACAGTGAAACGTTCTATAGAACCTCTACAACAGTTAATGTTCTACAGAACATATACAAGAGCCAATGTTCTATAGAACACCTACAACAGTTCATGTTCTACAAAACGTCTACAACAGCCAATGTTCTACACAACATTTACAACAGTCATCAAATGTCCTATAGAACGTCTACAACGGTTAATGTTCTATAGAACATCTACAACAGTCAAATGTTCTATAGAACTTCTACAACAGCCAATGTTGGACAGAATGTCTACAACAGTGAAACGTTCTATAGAACCTCTACAACAGTTAATGTTCTACAGAACATATACAAGAGTCAATGTTCTATAGAACATCTACAACAGTTAATGTTTTTCAGAACATATACAACAGTCAAATGTTCTTCAGAACATCCACAACAGCCAATGTTCTATAAAACATCTACAACAGTCAATGTTCTACAGAATGTCTACAACAGCCTATTTTGTCCAGAATCTCTACAACAATCAAACGTTCCATAGAACGTCTACAACAACCCATATTTTACAGAACATCTACAACAGTCAAACATTCCATGGAATGGTTACAACAGCCAATGTTCTACAGAAAGTCTACAACAGTCAAACGTCTCATAGAACGTCTACAACAGCAAATGTTCTACAGAATATCAACAACGTCTTCAATACATATATCACTTTAAAGGGACATAGAACGTTGATTTCTGTTTAATCAGTAATAGTATCCCAGGCCCTGTTTACACCTGGCATTAACATGCATTTTGGGTGATCCGATCACAAGTGGACAGCTCTAAGTTGGTCTGTTCACACCTGGCATTAGAATGTGCCTCCACGTGCATTTCAAGTAACCACTTGTAATCGGATCTCACTTCCCCGCTGTATAAGCAAATAGACATGTACATCATTTTCGTTTGCAAAGACCAAATGCAAAGACCTTGGCGTGCAGGAAAAATCAAAACAATACAGACTGAAATTTTGGTGTTGTGTGTACTGTACGCAATGCAGACTTCAGGCTGAACAGATTTATTTTGTTTCCTGATTTTCTTACGTGTATGGAAAATTGAAAATGTCAACATAACTCAGAAAATTGGAGTGGAGTTTTTTCTCCGCTAGACAGCGGTGCACCATACAAGGCACGCCTGTTTTCCTGTGTTTTTATTTTAGAGGTATTTATTTATGTTTGTTTCCTACTTGTATGAAACCAAATTTTTAAACACAACTGAGTTAAGGGACTGTCCCTCAGATCGCGACAGTAGAGAGGGAGCAATCTCTGGTGCACTGCATATCCCCATACCCCCTGTCTCCGAACAAAACAAATAAAAACAGCGATTTTTTTATTGTAGATGTCTTTATCTTTGTTAGTTTCCTACTTGAAGGAAACAAAATTTCAGCCTGTTTTTCTGTGAAGGCGGCCCTTCAATGTGGCCCAGGACACATTTGCGTACACATTGCGAAAAGAATGTGGCCAAATGCGCCCCAGATCATGTCCGATCTGGTCTGAGCAATCGGATCTCAATGCGTTCTGAATGCGTCTTGGGTGTGTTTACACCTGTATTTAGAGCTGTTCACTTGTGATTGGATTACCATTTGCATTTTAATGCCAGGTGTAAAGAGGGCCCTGAATCTAGATCTATCATGCATGAGCATAGCAGCATATGTATCTTCTCCATAATGAAGCGACACTTATAAGACATCAGTAATAATAATAATAATAATAATAATAATAATAATAATAATAATAATAATTCCATCAGCAGCTTCTCTCAAAGTGCCCTTTAGCAACGCCCGCTCTGCAAGACAAATATGAAGAAAGCTTCCTGCCCCTGATCAGACCAATCAGTGCCATGTGGGCGCTTATTCAGCCGACTCGGGGCAGCTGGGCGGCCGCGGGAAAGGAAGGTATGCTGCCGACAGGTGTCAACTAAATATCTGGTATTTCATTGGTAAATAAACATTACCAAATTAGCCATGTGGCTTCTTGTCGTCACATCAGGCAGGCACAAACCCAATCTAGCCGTAGCAGGAGATTAAACCTCAGAAATGTCGAAATTAAAGACTTTTTAACCTTTAATCCTGAATGGTCAAAAGAGCATGGATTCATCACAAAAAACAGAAAGGACGACTTCAATGCTTTTTGTGCGTTGTGTCGTTGCGATGTTGACGTAAGCAGCAAAGGGAAAGGTGCCATCGACAGACATGCCGGCACAGACAAGCAGAAAATGAACAATGAAGGTGCAGGTGCCTCTTCACTTTAATCGTTTTTCCGTGAAGCGTCATCGCCTTAAGATGACAAAATCTCCTGTGCAGAACTTTGTAAAGCTTATCATACAGTCAAGCCTCACCCGTCATACTGGAGTGTAGACTGTGGATAAAAGTTGATCGAGAGATCTACAACTCATCAATCGCAAAAGGAGTGACCTGTGGGGAAAAAAAAGTGTGTGAAAATGTCCTAGCACCCTACTCTGTCCAGACGCATGTGGATTATATAAAAGAAAATGTACTGCATTATTCAGTGGCATCTGATGCATCAAACGAAGGTACGATTTAGTGTTTTCCCATTGTACTGAGATATTTTTACTTTGGAACATGCAACATGCATGTTGCATGTTGGATTTTTACAGTGATAGCAACGAAACGCTGAAAGCTATAACAAATCAGCTGCTGGCTAAACTGGAGACGTATGGTCTAGATGTGAAAAAGAAAATGGCAGCAGACAACGCCAACGTTAACTATGGAGAACACAACAGTGTTTATTAGAAGCTGTTGCCTCAACAGGACGCACTGCTGCAAACTGTTCAGCCCATATTCTGCACAATGCAACAAGATATTCAGCAGGAAGCTTGGATGTTGATATTGAAAACGTTGAGCTTAAGGTTTATAGCTATTTTAGCATCTGGGCTAGCAGAACGGCACAGTTGAAGAAATTCTGCGAGTTTGCGGAAGTGGAGGAATGCAATCGGCTGCGGCACGTTGTTACCACCAATGGTTGGCTGCTGCCATCCATTGACAGAATCCTGAAGTATTGGAAACCCCTGACCAGCTACTTCCAGGGTCTAGGTGAGGAGGAATGCTCCAAGATTTTGTGGGAATGCTTTGGCGAGGATGGCATTGAAGTGTCTGAGATGTATTCCCTTTTCCTCAGTCACATCCTAAAGGTGTTCTCAGACTGCATTGAAGCGCTTGACGCCAAATCATTTAGCATCCCCTCTGTGTTAAAGGTAATGATTGAAGGGAAAGGGAAACTTGAGAGACGCTTTGTTGCTGTTAACAACAAACTCAAGCAGCTAACCCCTGATCTGGCAAACAAATGTGAGGCTGGTTTTAGTCAGTCAAAAGTGACTTCTCTGAGAACAGCTTTCATAGCAAAGTGTAAAAGCTTGGCCTCACAGCTGCTGTGTCTTATGAAGAACATGGTGAAGCCGTCCAGGCCTGCAGTCTGAAAGACATTGATATGGATGGACTGGCATGGTGGAAGCTCTTCTCAGCTCCTCAGAAACGGAAGGTTGCCACAGTGAGGAGCAGTATCCGAAACTGTTTTCCAAAGCCGATGTCTCGCTTGTGAATCTGAGGAAGGTTCACCGCCTACGCCTTCTCCATCCCATGTAGCGATGTACATACAGCACTTGTCTTTGCAACGATGGATGAGAAATGAGAGAAAGCATCCAGATGTGGACAGTGTCAATGCAGAGCTGCAGATTTGTCTCACTTTCACATTTGAGTGCACGGACCTGTACCGGAAATTCCACAACAAAACCAAAAAATTGTGGAAGCAGCCGGGAAAGGGCAAAAGTATCGCAAATAGACATTCAACTATGTATTGAGAGCACTAGTCTTATTATGTGTTATAGGTTTGGAATTATTTTTCCATTTTTTTATCCTGTCTTCACTGAATACTGCGAAGTGTCCTCCTTTTTGATGTTATGGAAATGGCCACCCACCCCACCCCCCAATAGTAAACTTACTACAAACTTACAAACTTGCTACTGACCCCTTCCTGTAAGAGATGGAATGTAGGTTCATGAGCGGCTTTTAGCATTGTTTTGGGTGAGAATACCATTTATTATATCATCATATAAGTTTACAGGCCTATTGTTTATTGCTGATTTTATTGTACATTGACACTGTTCTACTTTCAACTAAAGAGACAATGTGTGTCCTATTTTATTTGTATCACTTTAATGAGATTTAATGCTCCGGGGGGGGGGTGAATTAAAAAAAAAAAAAAAACACCTTCTCAAGAACAATCTGCGCATGCGTCGTGCTTCCGCCATCCACGTTCACGGGCTGAACGCGCAGCCATGTTCGGCTCATCTCTCGACGTTGTCAACGTTCTTATATTTCGAGCCAATTTGCACCGTTGCTCGCAGGCGCTTCGATTGACTGCCAGCGTGCCTTTGATTTTGACGACGCCACACAAGCCTGCGATGCTGCGGGTGACGTGTACTGGCACACGTCCCGCTAGCGCTGACACTGCCACACGCTGACGAAATCTCCCGACCGTCCCGAAGTTGGGACTCCGCACACAGCGGGGGGGGGGGGGCGTCGAGCCGAGCACGACGCCGCTCGCCTTCGCGTGTCAACGTGGCGATTAACAGCCAATAGGGAGGACTCATGCGACCCGTCGCCAAAGTGTACTACTTTTGATTGGCTGACAACCCCCCTCCGGCCGTCTGTGATTGGTTGACTAAAAATGAGTAACGCCCCCTACTCCACTGCACAATTTAAAGAGGGCCAGGAGGAGTGCCAGCGCGTACTGTACTTATCCCCAAAATATCTGGTAAGTTACTTTTTTTATAATATGTTTGTAAAGTAAATATATGTAAAAACTTTGTTTATCCCATTCCCATCCCCTTTTACAAACATTGTAACAGGTTTTACATGTAACATTGAATGACCATGGAAGCAGTGGTTTGTGGGTTTTGATGGACTCTTACCATCGGCGAACAAGGATGGTGTGATTCATTCAGTTCGTGGTCGTTGTCTTTTGCCTATTTGTGCAGTACTGCATTCAAATCCTGCAGGAATGACATGTATGCGTTACTTTCATTGAAGGCATGTCTTGTTGACTTGTTATGGCATTGTATTGTTATACTAAATGTGGTGCTACTTAACTGAAGGAAATTAACCAATTTAATGAGTAATGCTTCTCAAAAGTGCAAATTCAATATATCATTTGTGACATGCTATAATCTCTCTCTCTCTCTCTCTCTCTCTCGCCGTACTCTTCCAGATCGACAGGGAAGATGCAGCTGAGGTCCCTTGCATCATTCCTCCTCCTGGCAGGGGTGGCTTTCGCCGTTCCCGCTCAGGAAAAGCGTGTCCACCACCACGCTGACCTGAGTGACCACGCCCACAGCGATGGTGACGGCTTCCAGTACGACCACGAGGCCTTCCTGGGCAAGGAGGAGGCCAAGACCTTCGATCAGCTCACACCGGAGGAGAGCAAAGACCGACTGGCGTATGTTCCGCTAAACTTAAGTTGAACTCATGTCGGCATAGCGAGGTGGCACCAATGGGCCTTTGTGCTACTCGCTGTCCAAGCAGCGAGTTTGAGTTGGATGGCTGCCTCGCCAATCAAAACATGCTTTAAAGTCATGGTTCCAT
Source organism: Zeus faber (assembly GCF_960531495.2). NCBI lineage: Eukaryota > Metazoa > Chordata > Actinopteri > Zeiformes > Zeidae > Zeus > Zeus faber. The sequence goes on from NC_137205.1 coordinate 6,742,853, forward strand.
CTCACTAAATCTTTTATACGTCAATGGAGAGACTGTGGCGTTAACACCGGCGTTATCTAAGTGTTTGCAACACAGTAGGGGCATCAGGAAAAAGATCTGTCCAAAAACCCTTTTTTTGTGCTTGTACATACAATGTAACGTGCATTACCACCTATTAAAAAAGTCTGGATTCCATCACTCTGTTTCACGAGTCCTGCCGCTTTGGTGATATTTAGCGAAGAGGCAAGTTATTGTGTATGTTATGTTACTCTGAAATGGTGCAATTGTAGCCACGTGCGTATGGTTGAAACTGAGGTCTGGTTACGGAAGTGGTCGATTCTACATGATATGTATTTTTGAACATATGGCTTAAATATGATGATTTGGTGTCTCTGTGTGTTCCCTCCACCTTTCCAGATAATATATTTCTTTTGTAAAAGCAGGCTTGGTCACGTGCTCAACTCCCCTTTTTTCTTAACCCTTGCCTTGTGGCAGGAAGATAGTGGGCCGCATTGACACGGACAAGGACGGCTACGTGAGCCACAGGGAGCTGCACTACTGGATCAAGCACCGCCAGAGGAGGTACATCGAGGAGAACGTGAACAAGCATTGGAAGGAATACGACCTGAACAACGACAACAAGATCAGCTGGCAGGAGTACAAGAACACCACCTACGGCTTCTACATAGGTAAGGATGACGGTGGTGGTTAACTGTTTAAAAAAGGGTGAGAACTTGGAAGAAGTTGGTGGCTGGATGCAACGCCGAGCATTGCTCGTGAACTCAATTGTCGTGTGCATCTGGGGTCGGCTTTCAACCCAATTCTTTTTAGAAAGCACATCATAGCACATAGAACAGAACTGCTATGTGAAAGATAAGAAGACCTTTCTTTGCTAAATGTAAAATAAATGAAAATGTATGAGCCTCTCCCAGTCCCATCGAACAGACAGGAACCGAAAAGCCATGGGAGTAACAATAGAGAATATTTTATATTATTGTTATTATTAATAATAATTTCAAAAATCGCTGTTGTAATAGTTTCAATTGTAATCACTTGATGTTCTCAACACATGGGGTTTTTAACAGGTGAGGAGTTTGACGACGTAGAAGACAAGGCTTCCTACAAGGCCATGCTGACCCGTGATGAGCGGCGCTTCAAGATGGCTGACAGAGACGCTGACGGCGTTGCCACGCGGGAGGAGTTCACTGCCTTCCTTCACCCTGAGGAGTTTGACCACATGAGGGGTGTGGTGGTGGAGGTGGGCTACCCTGCTCTCCGACAGAAGCAGGAAGTTAGAAGATCATAAAAAATAAAAATAAAACGTATCTATTTTTTTTCTGACTTTTTACAATGAAAATTTGATCCAGTGACACACCGCTATCCTAATATAACTACTATAACATGTATAACTGTGCATATTATGTCTATTGATGGTTCTTGCCTTCAGTGTAAAACCTGAGCTTATTGTGACGAACAGAGAGCTGCTTTCCTGACTGGGGCTGATGAATTAGCGCAGGCTTGCAATTTGGATCTCGTAACACATCTAATTTCCATTGTTTGTTTATTTTAGGTGGAAATGAGTCTCGAGTGCTCTCAGTAAAAGATGCAACAAATTGCTGGCCAAAACCTAAATGCTATCCCTTAATACAGTGATAAGAACTTTACTACTTTTTTTTCTGTCATTGTAGGAAACTGTGGGCGACATTGACAAGAATGGCGATGGAAAGATTGACATTAATGAATACATTGGTAGGTGACCCTTCTTGCCAGCTTGTCTGCCTGTCTTTGTCTGTCTACCTGTCTGTGTGACCACATATATTTGTGACTTTTCCCTTATTTCCAAAAAATTATATGCAAAAATCACCAAAATCAATCAATAAATATGTATTATAAAGAAACTCATGTGTGTGACAAGCTGCAACCCGGTGCGTCCACAGGGGACATGTTCACACCCGAGAATGGGGAGCGCGAACCGGAGTGGGTGGTGACTGAGAGGAAGCAATTTACGGATTTCCGAGACATCAACAAGGTAATAAATAATAAGTCGGGTGGGACGCTACTTTCCACACTATTTCAAGGTTACATTGGATTTTTAGATTAGTTTCAGTTCTAGCTTTATTGTCAGCTCTTGTCCGTTTCTATTTCAGCTTTTTTCCTTTTGCCATTCGACATTTCAATTGTTGGTTTTTGTTGTTTGTTTTTATTTTAGAAACCCAAATTCACTTTGGTTTTAATCTTGGCTCAATTGAGAGAAAAGAAAAGGAGAGGACTGTGGAACAAAGCGACAGTTTAATTTGGGCTGGGTGGCATTTCTGAATCCAGCGGCACAGAGTCTAGTGGATTCAATTCCATGCTGTTGGACGCTGACGTTTTCTCCAAGAATCACAGAGAATATATTTTTCATAAAGAATGTAACAGACATGAAATCAATTAAAATAATTCTCCTGGTGTGAATTCCAGGATTGATTTTGGTTAGAGAGTGGTTTTACTTTTTCTATTTTCTATTTTTTTCACTTTCATTTCACCAGTGGTTAAAAAATAGACTAGTGTGAATGATGAAAAAAAAAAAAAAAAAAAAAATGAATAACCTTTTTCCTGGAGACACTGTGCCTCAGTCGATAACGTGGCCCCTGCTGTTGTGCAGAACGGCTACCTGGATCTAGACGAGGTGGCAGAGTGGGTCCTGCCGCGCGAGGTGGACCACGCCGACAACGAAGCCAAACATTTGATTCACGCCACGGACACGGACAGGGTAGGCCACCCCGAACACTCACGTTTTCCTCTACAGATCCTCCATTTAGCCATCAAGCTTAACAGTTCCACAGATATTTAGACATTTTGAAAACTGCTGCACTCGGTTTTGAACTTACAAGAGCGGCCCCTGTGGCTGCAAGTGGCAACTGCACATTGCTATTTTTTCACGTTAGTTAATTCAGTAATTGATTGGTTGATTTATTAATCGATTTTTTTTTTTTTACTTTGATTCATTTGTTAATTGACTAATTCATGAATTAACTGATCAATCGGACAGTTCATTAATAATTAATTTGTTTATTAATTAATTAATTAATTGTTTTTTCCCTACACTTCCCAAGACCATCCTGACCATAGAGCTCAGGGTGCCACTAAGTACTCACAAGTATTTTTTATACATATATATATTTTTTATCACTAATATTTTTCTCAAGTGGTCCTCAAAGGTACTCACATTTCCAATCGAAGAGTTTCCGCCCGAAAACTGTTCACGCAGCCGCTGAGGGCAACTTTTACTCACAAAGGGCGGGTTGCCGTTGTTTTCGTGATGAGTTTACACATAGTGCCCACAGTGATGGGTTGACAGAGGTTCCACCAGCCTCTTATTCAGCCTTTTTGACATTTCGTGAATATGGCCTAGATGGCTGCTTCTTCGTTGGAAGACACGTTACACAATTCTGTATGTTTTTGGTTTTTTTCATGCTTCATGGTGACTAACACCAAAGCCTCTGTTGTCATAAATCAAAACGGCCAACCCTTTTGACAACATTTTCCGTCTATAATTTTTTTCCAATGTTTATACTTATTTATCCTTCCTTCAGCCAGCTCCTAGTGCTATGTAATGTCAAGAGGGTGGTATTAAAAACCTCTGAGGTTGTGGCTAATGGTGGAAAAAAAGGCCGAAGCGAAGGGAGGCCCCCGCGCATCCTCGGATGCACCGCCGCAGCTCTCACGGCTCACATCACACGCTCATACAATCACTGTCAACACTGTCACGGCTAATAATCAGCATAATGGGAATAATTGGGTGTAATGACCTGTTAATTCTAACAAGCTTCTCTCTCCCTGTATCCCTCTCTCTCTTTCTCTCACCCCGTCTGTCTCTCTCCCTCTCCCATCCGATATTTTTTTCTTATCACCTCTTTTCCTCTTTTCTTTTTTTTCCTTATTATTTTATCACTCCCTTTCTCGCTCGATCTCTCTCTCTCTCTCTCTCTCTCTCTATCTCCTTCTCTTCATCGCAACGGGCGCAAATCTGGCCAATCGCACGCTTTACGCACGGGGGGGAAACACGCATCAGGACGACAAAATTACCAAGGCGGAGATCCTGGCCAACTGGAATATGTTCGTGGGGAGCCAGGCGACCAACTATGGCGAGGATCTCACCAAGAGACACGACGAGCTCTGATGACATCACCCTGTCACAAACAAGGGGACGAGCCGGGGGGGAGGGGGGTGTCTCTCTATTTTAATATGCAATGCAACATGCAATACCGGTTTGAGATACTTATGTTTTGTTTTTCATTGGGGGGGGTGATATTTTTACCAAAATCCTGTGCATTTCCTTTTTTTTTTTTTTTTTTTTTTCTTTTGGAGGGAAGTAAAGGGAAGTTTGGGGATACCCTTGTTTACACACGCAGGCTCTGCAGTTTGCTACTATCGTCCACTAATACGTCCAAGTCATGCATGCCGTAAGCACAGTCACGGTTATACACACACACACACACACGCACACACATACTGTATACACACACACAAGTGCTTCACAGAACTCTATGGGGTGGTTTTACGGATGCAGATTAGCGATAAATTTGGACTAAATCACACATTTTAATCTGGACTAACTGAAATGGCCTTTCTCAGTCGTTAATCAAGTCTTAAATTTAATTTTTTGATAAATGGATTTGTGCCTCAAGGTTGACCTTGACAATAGAGGAAATGGATTATCTGGCCTAGGACCAGGACCAAGACCAAACAGGAGCTGACTAGTCATTACCTTTGTCTAGGATTTTTTTAAATAGTCTCAATTTGTCTTAGTCTTGGTTTAAAAAAAAAAATAGTTTCAAGAAGGAAGATTAGAACTCTAGGTCTAAGTGAAGGCTTAAATTAAACCTGGTTTATCTTTGGATTAATGAGTGTGGGCCTCCAGGTCGACTTTGACAACAGAGAAAATGGATTATCTGGACTAAGACCAGCAGCAAGATCAGACAGAAGGAGCTGACTGGTGCTTAATGACCTTAGTCCAGGACTTCCTGGTCTAGAACTAATTAATCTTATCTTAAGCAACGTCTCAGAAGGCTTTTTTAAATTCTGGATTAATTTAAGTAGGATTAGTTCAGCTGTGAAACCGCCCCTTTAAGATTTATTTTTTAGATTTAAAAAAAAAACAACCTTTTTTTTTAAATACACAATGCAAGCTCTCACAATAGCAGCCTTTTCTGTTGTCGTATTGCCTCGCACAAAATTAAATGTGTGTCTTAATATTCTTTAAGAACATACGTTTTATAAGCGCACACGTGTTAAGTACGGCACGTTTGCGGTTTGTCCGAGCCAAGGTGTAGAGTCGAGGAGACAAAAGTGAATGCCACCGTTTTATTTGTTTTTAGTTTTTTTTTTTTACTGGTGAAGCATTTTTAGCTCTGTGAATATAAAATAAAGCCATGTTGGTTTTTGTACATCTGTAATTGTCTTTTGTTTTGTTTTTAAATTGTATTTATTGAGGACTATTTATTTATCCTATGTTCTGTACCAGGGTTACTTGGGATCACATTGTGCATTACAGCTGAGCTACATTAGGATATTGTCATGTAAAAAACATTTGAACCAAATATCATATGTTAATCAATGAATTGTATATTGTCCCCAAATGACAATTGTAGTATCAAATATCATCAAACGTCAGTATTCAATACAATGTAACATGACCTTATTAATAACTGTATAATTATCACAATATTACTCAATATTAAAGCATTGTTTTTACATTGTTTTAGGACACATATGCCAATCTTTTGTTAAAAAACAACCGTTGTTTAAAAGGGTCATGGTTAAAAAAAAAAAAAAAAAAACCTTAACCAATGAGTTACATTTCTTTATACTGTATATTCTCATATGGTTTTATGAAAGCTCCAAACTGGTTTATCATGACAATCAGAAGTGTGTTCTCGCTATGCATTTCTCTCAGATGGTTTAAGAGGTGAGTGAACTTCTCCATACATATTGTAACGCATGTCTTAGGTATCTATAACCTACCCTACATTTTTTGGACTCAGTTTGAACTTGGCAGAATTTGGATGAAAAGCAAAAGTTTAGTAGCTAGATCTATACCTAGATGGAGATAACCGTCCTTTCATCGACTATATTTCCCTATAATTGATGTTGCAATGTGCAACGTGCAATGACAGAAATGTTGAATTTAATTGTATAACTTGATATAAACATTGTCTGGAGCCCTTCATGCTACCGGTTTTGTGTTTAAACACCCCCCCCCCCCTTGTATTTTCTCTTTTTGGCAGGACAACCGTCTGTCTCTCTCTGAGATTATGGATCAGGCAGACTTATTAAGGACCAGTACCATCACCGACTACGGAGGCATGGCAGTTGAGGAGCATGACGAACTGTGAGCTCTCGTGTCTCAACAAGATTATTGGATTAAATCTTTACCAATTCTTATGCTTAGATGATGTCGATTACTATAATCAACGATTTTATCTTGTATCCGGTATTTCAGCTTTGAGCTCCTCATTGTTTTTCTATGGAACTGTCTGCTGTAATAGTTTCATACCAGTCACTCATTTTTGACAAAAGAACTTCAAAAACCAAAAGTTCACAATTTCTTGTTAAAATGCTATACGTATTGTGTCTTTGCAACTGAGCGGCTACAGCTTCTTTTTTTTCCTCTGGTGGTCACTACTTTAAAGTTCACTGTCCATTATTGACGCTACCAAGTAGGTTCTTCCGAGAATGGGTTTTTGTTTATCACTGGTTGTTATTGTGTTGCCAATGTGAAACATTTTTGGAGAAGAATTCAAGGTGAAATTGGCTGGAGATTGCCATTAATGATAATATTTTTTATTATCCTACCATCTTAGTGTCAAATATATGCTTATCACCAAGCACCAATAAGCCCTGAAGAATAACAAATTCTCACCAAAACTAACAAGGCTATGAGGTAACATTGTTAATGTAGAGGAAGTCTAATAATGATTACTAAAACTATATTTTTCAGGTAGTGTAATTTTTGGAAAGCTCACTAAATTGTTGTCAAAATGATGTAGAGGCTGGGTTGCAGAGGCAGAAAGAAGTGGTCATATTTCATCCTGGATAATGAGACGACCCATTTTGCCAAGAGCTCGGAAATGTTAAGTGTTCCAAGAAAAAAAATGGCGTAGCCTAAAAATGCTAAATTAAAAATAAATATTGGAGGGGGTCTTTAATGTGGTCCTGGAAAGCCCTTTGAGTCAGTGACTGATTAAGCACTGTCAACACCCATTAAAAGATAGTAATATTGAGATTATGTGTCGATTTATATTTTACTCACATAAAAAGAGTAATTTGTCAGTAAGATCTCCCACCATTTTATGGTGAATGATTTGCAAAACATAAAAATGGGTCACAAAGAGTTTGTATTAAAACCCGCTTCTCTGTCATATACTTCAGCGATATGGATGAGAGGATGTTTTACATAAGAAACACAAAGGGTTTTAAAATTTAACTCAGAATGTGCAAACTGCACTCAACTCTGTCCTTTCATAAAATAAAGGAAATAAATGATGACCACTGATTTGTGAGAAGATTTATTACCTGCACACATAAAAGCAAAATGGTAATTTTTGCCAGAAACAAAAATGAAAACAAAGACGAGAAATCCATATATCAAAATACAAGATCATGATGATAACTACATAAGGTATCCACATTAAAGAAAAAAAAAAATAAAATAAAGAAAAAAAATAAATTTCGTTTCGGAGGCGCCCTCCAAATTGAAGCTGCTATCTTGCGTAATCTGCTGCAACTGCAAACTCCAGCATTTAGTCCTCTCATACTTGCATCACGGGTCTGGCCTCCTTGGCTTTCAGATCCACCCCGGAGCCCGCAAACCCAGTTCCACCCTTAGAAAGATAAAAAATAAATGGGTTTGTATCTTGTCCAGGGCCGGTGGTCACTGTGTGAAGAATAACTTTAACAAACTTACTAGACATTCAGTTGTCAAACACACGACACACACACACACACACACACACACACACACACACACACACACACACACACACACACACACACACACACACACACACACACACACACACACACACCCGCTGAATTGGCACGATGTCCCTCTCCCGGAGCTTGTCCCCGGTCACCGGATCGATCATGTCTTTCCTGATCAACTTCTCCACGCACTCCTGAGTCACCACGGCGCCCCTGGGGGGAGGGAGTCAGGATGAAGAGCGGGCATGACTAATTCCTGGGAACGAGGCCCGAGTGCTGTTCGGCGCGTCAGTCAGCCCCGACGCGATCAAGTGAGCAATTAGGTGTGAGCGAATGTCTGAGTGAGAGGGGGGGGGGGGGGGGGGGGGGGTTACTCACGACGGTCTGAGAACGGAGCAGGGGACGCTGTTGCCCAGGGTGTCCTTTGTGACCGCACACACGTACCTGTCCTGTAGGGTGAGAATCCATCTCAAATAAACCGTGATAATTGTCCACGGGCTGGATTTTGTGTTTTTTTTTGAGTCATTTAGGGGCGGTTTCGCGGACACAGATCAGCCTAATTTTAAGATAAGTCACACTTGTAATGTGGACCAACTGAACTGGCTTTTCTTAGTCATGGTTTAAAATAGCCTCAGACTTACCCTAGTCTTTGTTCAACAAATCTGATTCACAGAGGGAAGATTAGAGCTAATCTAGGTCTAAGTGAAGGTTTAAATTAAACCAGGTTCATTTTTAGATTAATGAGTGTGGGTCAGTAGGGTTGGGCTGGTGTAACTTTTTTTTTTTTTTTTTTAAATCCGATTTGATATGAAGCTAAAAACCAGACTGGTATACCAAATTTTACCACTAAGTAATGCGGAACCAGTTTTTAACAAGCGCAAGTTGAGTTCCACCCGGAAGCCGTTAGCAACATGCTAAGCTTAGCTCAAGCTGACTGCCGTCTGACATAGTCTGTCAGACTACGGCGAGTGGAAAAGAGCCTGACACAGAGGAGCTAGAAGGCCCGATTGCCCACTTCTTTTAAATCAACCGCGTGGGAAAATTTCGGGTTCCCAGTGAACTACGACAGCAATGGACAGCAAGTGGTGGATCTGACGAGGACGGTGTGTCCCCGTTGTTCCGCAGTTGTAGGGTATGTGTGTGGAAACAGATTGAAACACTCCTAATGCACATTTTATTTTTTATTATTCTACCCAATATTGACATTTAAAAGTCTAGACCCCAAATATAAGACGATCAATAAGGTAATGTGCCAGAACGTTTCAAATGCCGGTTCAGTTGGTTTGCATAAAATCAAACCGGTTTAGGCTCGTACACCGCACCAGACCAGCAAAACCGGCGATCGACCCAACTCTAGCCTCCAGGTCGACCTTGACAACAAAGAAAATGGATTATATGAGACCTGCATGAAAGACCAGACAAAGAGTAAACCAGTCCTTCATGACCTTAGTCTAGGACTTCCTAGTCTAGAACTAATTCATCTTAAATTAAACAACGTCTCAGAAAGGCAACTTTCAATCCTGGATTAACTTCAGTAAGATTAGTCAAGTCCCGATTTGGATTAAACCCGCTTCTGCGAAATCGCCCCGTAATGTTTTTCTACTGCACTCCCTGTTGCAAAACATGAATTCCAAAGTCATCAACATCCACTGAAGCATCAAAAGTTCAACATTTCCAGCTCCTGGTACTTTCACCACCGCCAAATAGAATCATTTCTCGCGCTCGCCGCCTCTTTGTGGCCAAGCGTCTGTGGCTTTGTGACGACGACTATTGAGGAAAGCGGCTTTTTATATCACAAAATCCTTCTCGTGACCACTCTTATTCTCCATTATTGACGCTGAAGTGCTGGTGAGAACCTGCATTATTCATTATTTGGTTGCATATATATCATATGTAGTTCCTAATTGGTATATTTAACCCTAAACCCTACCCATATGGATGTAATAATGTGTTTAAAAAGATAATTTATTTAATATTGTTGTCCTTAATAAACCTATACCATCGATTTATTTTCTGTTTTAATTTTAACTTAACTGAACCAGAACGACAACTTCCACCTTTGATTAAATTATTTCATAAATGAGGTCTCAGAATTCAAGTTCTGGATTGTATTTACATTTCCCTGATATGATATGATCTATGTCATAAAAGTGATTCTGGAATTTCGTTTTTTTGTGACGATTAGAATAACAAAACCAAGGGGGAATATCACAGGTTTTCAATGGACGTTTTTTTTTTTTCAAGCACTTAAGCACAAAAGGGGGCTATTTTCAAGATACCTCAAGCACCTCAAGGACCTGGTAAGAACCTTGTTAAATGTCTATCTTTATAATAACACGATTAATTGATCCAGGCTTCTTTTCTAGTACATGGGAGTCAGAGAGTGCGTTGCTTCGGGGTTTGATTTAGCTGGTCTGGAAAATTAAACAAAAACAAAACACTGCAGCCTACAATAACGATATGAGTATGTGTGTGACCTGTCGTGTGAGCAGAGCCACCCGGTCCAGACTAGGGTCCAGCGGGGTGAAGCGCACGGTGATCAAGTCGTTCATCTTGATGGGCCTGCCTGACATGGGACACAGCACTGTCTTACTCTGAAGGAGGGAAAGAGAGAGGAAGAGCAAGATGAAGAAAGTCACAGTTGACTATTGAGGGGGACACTTGTTCAAAATGGGGGGTTTAATTCCAAGGTTGTTTTTTTTTTGTTTGTTTGTTTTTGTCAGTCGGCCTGGGACACTGTGGCCTTCAGCGTTGTTGGAACAGAGCAAACCGATAGAGCACACGGTGACATAAACATTGAGCATAAACAGAAGGAGGGAACTGCATTGACACCCCCCAAAAAAACACGTGTTATTGTCCTTTTTTCTGAAGAATAGATCCATTTTCTGTTTCATTCATGTTACTCTATTATATATACACTGCATGTGTCAAAGCTGTCTGCCAAATATTTCACCGTTTCAAAAGTGTATGAGGAGAAGGATTAAACATAACAAGTGGGATTTACTTGCTATAAGAGAGCATCATGAATGTCTCGAGGAAGAAAAAATAAAAATCATTGAGAGATTCTAAGATCGGGCCGATTTGGTTAAATTTGTTGCTCTGGGCAACAGGCGGACAATCGATGGTCTTTTTAAGCATTTACTCGCATAAGAGGCTAGACAGCGCTAATGATTTTACAGCTAGATAAGCACATATCTTTTAAAAAGTACTTAAGGGACCCTGTCTGAACCTAAAGGACATTCTTAGACTTGGCACAACGCGTCGTGGGATGAATTGTTTGCTGCACTCACTGGTTTCTTAAGCAGCGTTGGCTTGGCCTCGGGTGTCAGAGAGGGGATCCAGAAGCTGGGGAGACCCTGGGCTGAGCTGGAACCAGAGCCAGAGTCAGCGCCAGAAGCCATAGCAGAACCAGAACCAGAACCAGAGCCTGTTGTCGTAGGATCAGGCTTGGAGGAGCTGCCTGAGGCGGCTGAGCTGCCAACACTGGTCTGGCCTTCGGCTTTGGAGGAATGAGTGTCTTTCTCCTGGGCTGCAGAGGAGGGACAAAGCATGACATGCACGTGGAAAAAAAGTGCACTCAAAAGTAGTGGTGTAACGGAACGTAGTTAATCCGTGATCCATACGGATCAACACCACGGCTCGGCTCGCATGTGAACCACGGAGTTTTAGCAAAATTTGACCATCATAGTGAAATAATTTGACTGTTGCTGTTACTTTTTGAAGTATTAATTTCCTAAATCACGATGCAAAGTTGCATTGAAAAGAAGAGACAAGACAGATGTGTGCTGTGTTTTACTCTGAAGCGCAATGACTGGTTTATGGCACATTTCACTATGTTGCTACTTTTTATTTTATTTATTACCACTTTAAGACACGTCGTGAGCCGTGGATACAGCCAATGTCCCCGCTATGTGTCGGCCATATTGGAGCGGTCAAGATCCGCTAGTAAACAAATACAATGTGTACTGAGAGACGCAGACTTCTTTACAAAATCAACTGTAACTCGCTTAATTCTGAACTGATTTTCATGAAATTCGGTTTGTTATAATCATGAGAAATTTAACAGTCAATTCAGTGACTGGGGGCAAATCTAATCATGTTTTTTATTCACTACCATGTTTAAAGGAAGAACGTATCATGCATGCCTCTTATTGCACTTTAATTTAACAATTGAGTATTGAATATTTTAAGATTATGGAAACATTGGACATGTTTTCACTGAAGACCTTGGACAAAAGCTCCTTGCTTTAAGTGTTTTACAAAATAAATGGAAAGGAAAGTTATATTTGTCTCCCTTTTTTTTTTTTGGCTGATCCGAAAATAATTCGTGATAATCGTGATACGACCCGAACCGTGATTTTTGTGATCCGTTGCACCCCTACTCAATAGGTTAACAATTTAAACCCAAACACCAACAGGTTTGTGAGAGGGCTGCGTGATAATGGATAAGCTAATATCCTCCTCTGTGTTTCAGTGGTGTGCTTCAACCAGAAAATTATGACACAGGCACATTGTGATATAGAATTTGGGGTCCATATTAATGAGAAGATGACCTAAAATTGAAATCTTCCACATGGGATTGTAAATTAAGAAGCCAATACTTAAAACTAAATTCAGTTAATGGGGACAAACCCTTTTTCACTTTAAAAAACAAATATAATGTACATATTGCACACATTGTTTATTCTCTATGTTCTATGTAATGCACAAAAACCACAGCAAATTTGTGTATGTGAAAACTTACTTGGCGAATAAGGTGATTCTGAATATCGCTTTGAATAGCCCCTGAATATCCTGATTCTATATTCTTTCATATCTTCCAGTCCTGATTTTTTGTCCATCAGAACTTTGAGTCAGGTGCACAGTGTGAATCTTCTCAAGAAATTTGAGAAGATTTGATCAGTCCAAAGTGTGATGAGAATTCAATTCATTTTGGTGGGCTAGTAAAAAGTAAAAACCATACAGTGAGATGAACGAAATGCAGGCAAAATGCATTTGATCGAATTCAAGTTTAAATAGATTTTTTTTTTTTTTTTGGAATAGACCCTTCTAACAACATTCATTTGGACTGATACTACGAGTCAACTGGCTGCCGAGGCCGGCGCTGCTCACCAGAGGTGAAGGGGTTGATGGGTTTGGAGACGATGCTGTTCTCTCTCGTTTTGAACCTTTCTACGCGCTCTCGCTCCTCTGATTTGGACTCCAGCTGGCTGTCGCTCTTCAGGGTCTGTTTCTGCTTCTCATAAGCCTGGGGAGTGGGAAACAGGAGAATCAAAATAAATAAAGAAAAAAATAAATCCAGCCCTTCAAACGTTCCCAGCCAGACTACACCCAGGGGACATCATTAACTATTCATGGCTTTTTTCCCCCACTTTTATTCTACATTTTGATGTGGATTCATGGATTTTTCTTCCTTTTGTTCTACATTCTGACGTGGACACAGACTTCCTGAATTGTGTCCACACCAATGACCGACCGCTCAATAGGAAGCACGGGAGGTTTACCTTCATTTTCTTGGCTATTTCTGTCTTCTGGTGAAGTATGAATTCAAGGATGGCCTGCCTCTCGTACAAGTACCCATCTGGACTAAAGGGGGATGGGGGGAAAATGAAAAATAAAAAATAACGGGTTTAGTGTCACATCTGGGCTGTGTGGTAATAAAACAGAAAATGTAAATGTATTGGGATGTGTGTGAGACATACGTTAGAACGGGGTCTCTGCATGTCTGGAGAGAGAGGCAACAGCAGTCAAAGTCTTTGATCGCATCTTTGCCCAGTCGCACACTCTGTGTCCCATACCCTGATGCCGCTACATGTGGAGAAAACGCAAACTATTACAATCCATCTGGTTTCTTAACTAACTCTTTCCAGATGACCGAGCGTCATATGGTAAAAAGCACAGAAACAAATCCACTCCCACACCGATTACATCTAGGGGCGGGAGCTTGTGAACTCTATTGCATTTTGTATATATATATTTTTCTAAATCTATGACTATTTTAATTTTTTACTTCCGTTTTATTCTGACTTAATTTTTTTTTTTTTTTTCGCGATAATTGTCTGTAGAGAATTGCGCCAAACCTTACCTGAACAAATTCCTAGTATACATAAGTGTACCTGGTGAATAAAACTGAGTGTCCAATCAGGCTAACCTGCATATCTGTGGAGGTGGTAGGAAACTGGCACGCCCAGAGGAAACCCACACAAACCCTGAAAGATTATGCACCACGCACGCACACACGCTAACAGCACCAGCCTGATGCTCATTATTAGAATAATAAAAAGTCTGAACAGTTTATATACTTAAATTAAGTGTTGAATTTACAACAAACGTTTTTTGTTTTGTTTTGGTCCTGGTAAAGTAAACACTGATTGGCCCTCTACATTGTTTTATCTTTTAAGTAGGAGTTATATTGGAGTGAGGTCGCAATGTTAGCAAATTTTGATGTGATAAATGTTCATCCCTAGTTACCTAAACTTTAAAATCAAACTTACATATCTTGAAATGGATTCATGTGTTGACAGTCTAAAAGAAAACTTTTCATTTTATTATTTAGAACAATGGCAGGCACTCACATTGTTTTGGGAGTCGCGCTGCATCTTCTTGCATAGCTAATATCGGACTACAATTCACTTGAGGTGATTAGATTAGTTTCAATGAATTGTCATTGCACAGAGTAGAAGTACCGAGGCAACGAACCGTATTTCTCTGCATCTTACCCATCCTAGTAACTGACGTATCTAGGAGCATGTCTGTGTTCCCACACTAAACGGCTGACCAGAAATGTCAAAAACCTTTAGATGATTGATATGATACATGCACGAGTTCCTGCTGGTTTCTCTCTGCTTTCTGGGAAGTGTGGTTGTGTGTTATTAAGCACATCACTCGTCGCTTCATCGTGTAATACTCGTGAATAGGAGCGTTCGTCTTCAAATAACTTTCGACCTTGTACTTACCTGTATCTTTCTTCTTCTCGTGGTACGTGTACACAGCTCCTGCCGTACAATTCTTCCCGTGGCGGGTCATCGTTCCTTCGGCAAATTATTTAGAAATGATCAGAATTGGCTTTGTTTTGACAAGAAGAATAATTAGTTGACCTGCATGTTAATGTAATTACCCCACATAAACCACATACACATTCGGCGGGTGTGACCCCGCCCCTTTGTTATATTTAAAATAAATGATGCCATGTTACCTTCGTATACAGATGATGGCTGTTTACTTGCGTTGGTCTTCGCTCTTTAACAGCAAACTGTTGGTCCGTCGTTTTACGTCACCCAAAATGTTCCGACGGAAACAACTGATCACCGTAACCAACGTTCCGGTGTTGCAATGTGACGTATATACATCCAAATGTATGGTTTCTCGTTATGCACTTTTAAAATGTGTATGTTTCGAAAAGGATTCCCGTTCGTAAAATCACGCACGGAATAAGCATGAACTGTGTCCAGGTGCTTTGAAAGAAGTACTAGCTCAAAGGTAAACGTCTACAGCCCAGCTGACGTCACAGACGTCAGGGAAAATAGTCCGCGTAGAAAACACACATTTATTCAACGAACAAAAAATATTACACTATATATATATATATATATATATATATATATATATATGAATACACTTAAACATATATATACATATATATATAAATATATATATATAAATATAAATACATATATAAATATAAATTAATCACACTTAAATATAAATAAATAAATAAATAAATAAATAAATTCATTAATTAAAAAAAAACATATATATATATATATATATATATATATATATATATATATATATATATATATATATATATATATATATATATATATATATGTTTAAGTGTATTCATTGTTTATTTCCAGCTAATGTACCGTCAACTCTTTCCTCATTTGCATTGGGGGGAGATGGTAATTTGCTGTGTCTCCAGTAGATGGCGGTATTAACAAATTGTATCCGAAGAGATAGGATAAATCAGGGGTGCTCAATACGTCGATCTCGATCTACCCGTCGATCGCAAAGGTAGTATTGGTAGATCAGATGACGTTAAAAAATAGACGTCAGCCCACCATCCATCCCGTCACTTGATCGATACACAGGGCAGCCAGTCAGATGACATCTGAATTTTTCTGACACTTAGGTCACTGCGCATGCGCAAATAACGGCGCTAAGCGCAGCAAAACTAACAAGCCAGTCGGCGAGTTACCTCCAATTTTTAGCCCTCGGTTTTTTCTCTTAAACCTAAGAAAGGGTATAAAAATGAGTGGGGCAGCTGGACCAAGTAAGAAGACAAAAGCGTATCACTTTCATACGGAATGGGAGGAGAAGGGAAATGTGGAGCGGCATTTTCGGACTTTTCATGGAAAATTACGACTTCCCACTTCCCGCTGAAAAGCGAGCTGAGAAAGGGAAAGGTGAAGGGACTACAACCCCAGGTGTCCGCACAGCAGTCACTTTTCACACAACAAACTTCAAAAGCCGCCACCGAAGCATCGTTCCGGGTGAGTCACGTCATCGTTAATAACAAGACGTCCCTCCAAGACGGAGAGATGGGAAAAGAGGCATTCGCTGAAGCAGCTGACTCATTGTTCCGAGACTTTAAAAATAAGGCTTCGATCAAAGCTCCCCAGCTGTCAAGAAGTACAGTCACACGGCGCTGTGAAGCCATGGCTGAGGATTTAACGCAGCAACTTTGGAAGGACATCGGAGATTGCGAGTGTTTCTCACTGCAGTTGGACGAATCTACGGACGCGAGTGACACAGCCCAGATGTGCATTTTCACTCGTATGGTGTTTAGTGATATCACTACAAAAGAAGAGCTATTAACAGTACTGCCCATGAAAGAAGAGACGCGAGGAGAGGACATATTTCAGTCGTTCAAAAACTTCATCGAGAAAACCCAGCTCCCAGTGTACAAATTGGCGTCTATCACCACGGATGGAGCACCCGCAATGGTTGGCCGCTTGAATGGATTTATTGCCAAGTGCAGGCAGGACGATGCTTTCCCGGACTTCCTAAGTTACCATTGCATAATCCACCAACGAGCGTTATGCACTAAAATGCTCAACATGAAAGAGATCATGGATGTTGCAACGAAGATCGCCTGTTCTATTCGCGCCAGATCTCTTCAAAGACGGTTATTTCAGGTGCACATCCGGAGAAGGCTGACTGCGACCGCTCTGAGTTGTTGCTACACACTGGCGTGAGATGGCTTAGTCGAGGGAAATTCCTGCAAAGATTTCGAGAGCTCTGTCCGGAGATCAAGGAGTTTTTCCGTGTAGCTGGACATGCAGAATACACGCAACTAAATGACGGTCAGTGGCTGTCAGACTTGGCATTTTTAGGAGCTGCAAACATGTTGAATGACCTTAATCTAGAGCTGCAAGGAAAAGACAAAACAGTGATCAGTATGATCAGCTCAGTTAATGCTTTCAAACGAAAGATGCAACATCTCTCCTCAAAGCTGCAGCGCCATGATTTGGCAAACTTCCAGAACCTGGGGTCAGAGCTGGAGATGCAAGGGAAGGCCTGTGTGCAACCTAACCGTGCACGCTACACAGAGCAGATTGACAATTGTCTGTCAGAGTTTGACAAACGCTTTCAAGACTTTTCTTTGCTCGAGCCAGTCCCTACGTTCATGTGCTACCCATTTAGGGAAGATGCTTAGGTTGATTCACTCGCATCACAAATTGCAACACTGTTTCACCTGAACTCTCCTGGAGTGGAAGATGAGATTTTGACACTACAAGCCGACATTGAGCTGAAGTCCAGAGCTTATGGACAGTTCTGGAACTTACACAGAGGTAAAGTACCCCAACATGTGCTACCTCCTTGACTGCATTATTCAGCTCCGCTTATTTATGTGAGTCGGCCTTTTACCACATGAAGATCATTAAGTCCAAGTACCGTTCCACCATGACTGATGAACATTTGGAAGTGTGCTTGAGGCTGGCTGTCAGCAGCTACTGTCCGGACTATGCACCCCTAGCTGATTCAATTCAGTGCAAGTCATCAGAGTAAACTCGGGTAATGACAAAAAATGTACATAGTTAATTGTGTTGTGTTGTGCAATATTGGCTCATGCGGTTATGCATGTACATCAACATACATTGTAGATATAAAGAATCCTCAATATATTTATAAATTAATATATGTTTTGCATTTTAGTAGCAGGTAGATCATTTTGACTTGGTCATTTTATAAGTAGCTCGCATGCTGAAAAAGTGTGAGCACCACTGGGATAAATAATATATATATATATATTTTTAAATCTTATTCCCATTATTATTAAATACTTTTTTGTTCTCCTTTTTTATAATTTAGGAACCCCTTTATTTTGTCACATTAATGTTGTTGATAAGGAATTACTTTGAGTAGTTATATTGAAGTATATTGCCTTTTGATGCCTTTTAGTGCTCATGATTATTATTTATTACCTTTGTACATACTTTACTACCGTTCTAGATAGTTGTCATACTTTGAGATATATATATATGTCTTTGGTGGATTATTACTGACCATTTTGTATATTTATTTATGTATGATTGATTTTATTAGAAATGTTCATTGAATGCCTATAGAATAATGATTTGACCGCCCATTACAATGGTTTTGCTGTAGTGTACTGTAATCTGTAAAATATTGATTTAATTTAGATTTGTCATGCTGTTTGTTTGAAGACGCACAGAGAAAAGCTGAAAAGAAGAGAGAAAATATTTGTCGAAGTAGATGGTTTGAGGAAAAAAAATTTGAACCAAAGAAAGACAATTAAATAAAATAAGTAACCAACTGAGGTCATGGGCTGGCAGTGCCTGCACAAGCATCGGAAGCAGCGTGGGGGAGGGGAGGACGGATGACCGAGAAAGTGTCCCCATTACGCATGGTTCTGGGCGGTGTTTTTTTTTGTTTCATTCAATGACAATAAATAAATCTACAATAAAAATACACTGTTATTATTGGTTCTATTATCGTCTCTCTGCATCTCTTCTACTTACCTAGGCACCATTCAATGTGGAGCGAACTCTGTCCCATCTCCCCCGTGTGATGTCACGCTAAAGTTCCCCAAAAAGTTAGTTACCGTGGCTAATTGCATTACAAAAATGAACCTAGCTGTAATTCTACGTTTAAAAAAGGGCTTCGAGCCAGTAGCTAGATATAGCCTAAAATAATATTTATCATCGGGAAACATGAGGTATCAAGTTAATACTATATTAACAATTTAGTAGGCTAAACATAAATGTTATACCAGTCATTGGATAGTCAAAAAAAATATTTTGGTTTGGTATAGTTTAGTTAGGGCACCAAGACGAGAACGGGGTTGAGCCCTGTACTACTCATTTTTTACATTGTGAATGTAAGAATATGTTTTTGATCTTAACTCAGCCACATCCTTCCCCTTCCTCCACCAGGTTACAACATTTTACACTAGTGACTGCACCTTGCTGTTGGCAAGAATGCACACACACACACACAGACACACACACACACACACACACACACACACACACAAGTTGATATGATTGATGAAGTTAGTGAAATGTAGTAGACTAGAAAGTGGGTCTGCATACAGTAGAATAACATAATCTTGAGGATGCACTCACCTTGAGACTCTGACTCCTGTGCAGTTGAGTTGGTACGAAAATATATGATTGTGGGCATGGCATACAACAGGGAGTAGTACTACACTGTACTACACTATACTATACTATACCGTACTACACTGTACCATGCCATACTATACCGTACTACACTGTACCATACCATACTATACTGTAATACACTGTACTGAACTATATACTATAGCATACTACACTGTACCATACCATACCAAACTATACTATACTATACTATACCGTACTATACTATACTACACTGTACTATACTACAATGTACTACATTGTACTATACCAGATTATACTATACTACGCTGTACTACATTGTACTATACCAAACTACACTATACTACACTGTACTACATTGTACTATACCAAACTACACTATACTACACTGTACTATACCGTGCTACACTGTACTATACCATTCTATACTGTACTACACTGTATTCCACTGTACTATACCTCATTAAGATCTGCTATACTGTACTACATTGTACTGTAGTGTACTATTGTTTGCACCATGAGAAACCTGTCATGGTATTCTGTGTATCCGTTCAGAAGTTATGCACCTTTATGCAAGGCCCTCCGCCCTTGGGCTAATTGGTGTGAAAGGTTCATCATTCCATCCCCCATGATAACCCTGTCATCGAGGGTTTTTTTTGGTGCTTTGTGAATCTATTCAGACGTTATGCGCCTCTCTGTTATATGCCACGCCCACCGACACGCCCCCTGTTGGCCAATTGGCTTCAAATGCGAAGGAGTTCTTGATGAGCCCATAACCAACCGCCCCACAAAATTTGTTGCAAATCCGTGCTTATTTTTTTTTAAGACGTGCTTACAGACAAACAGAGGTAACTAGGTGGTTAATGCTGGACTGCATGTTTCTGAAACAGCGGTCTCTCGGTTGAAAAACGAGCGGTCCATTGAGCGCCGCAGGGGGGGGGGGGGGGGGCAACGATTAGCCAATCAGCGCCACGGGCGGGACTAACGCCGCTGTCGCCGTTTATCTTATGTCGATGGCGGTGTCTTCTCTGTGTCACCCGGCAACGTGGTTTGTTTTTACTGCGTTCCGCTCCCCTCTCAAAACCAGTATGTTGGCATGGCTACGCATCAGCGCCGACTTCAAATGACGTTCGATTCAGGGCGAGTGTCGTTGGCTCGTAATGGCTGGATAACACTGCCACCCAGTGGACACCAGCTAAACGTACACATTTCAACAATGAGTCGTTCGGTCAGTGAGCGACGACTGAGCAGAGTTCAACGAATAATAACGGAACACATGTGAGGATGAACAGACATCGAGGCGCTACCGATGTGGTTCAGTTGATTTGACTGAGCCCCGGGTTGTCAAACGTTTTGCTTTGTGCAGTTGGAATGATTTGGAACTAACAAATGTATCTAGAGGTCACTTGGATGATCCCTAGACACTAAAGGATCTAGAGGTTTCACACACATTGACATGCATACTGTCTTTTTTTTTTTTTTTTTTATAAGCTCATTCAATAGTTTACACATTTCTTAAGCATTCAATCACCAAAAAAAAGATTAAATTACTTTGAAAATGTTATGAAGAAAATAAATAAAAGTTTCTATAAAAATATGTTGTAGAGAATTGTTGTATAATTTATGAACCCACATATATATTTTTTTCTTCTGGTATTCAAATACAAAAAACAAAGCAGGTTTCATCAGTTAGATTGGGTCAGAAGCAAATACAATGAAGACATTTAATAAAATGCTAAATCAATTCCTCTGACTGCCCTGATGTAATGTGTGGTGTATTTTCGCACGAAAGATTTTGGTCATGAATCTTAATGAATGAATCATGAATGAATCGTGAATCATGAACCATGAATCTGTCATGATTCTTTCGAAGATATAGAGCTCGTTTACGGCTGCCAACAAAAAAATAAAATATATACAGAAACGCTCAAAATTCCCCCTCTTGTTTAATTAATACAATCCCAAATCGGTTTGAAGAACTCAAATATGCCAGTTTCTTAAAAAGTCGCTCATACCTGTCAGTCAACAAAAATACACTAACATACTCATCAACATTATCCTTTCCACAGTTTATATCCAATATTTTTGAGTACATGTTTGTAATGCTCTCAGGAAAAAAAAGGAACAAATAATAAATTAATGACATTCATGAGAGAATTATCAGGGATGTGACAACGCTGTAGGCGAAGAATATTCATTTTGGCCACATGGTGGCGACGCGTTGCGGGGCCCTATTTGTCTTCGTCGTCGTCGTCAAAGACATCGGCCACGGTCCTGTGGATTTAGACACAGAAGAATTTAAACTAAATGTTCTCGCAATTTGACCTCGGCCTTCATTTCCACCGCACAGCTACTCACTTGTAGATAGAACCGGTGACCTCGTCTAGAAAACCACCTTTGAAACAGAAAGAAAATTAAGCATTCTCATTTGGTTGCTGTCGAAGCACATGAAGCAAATGAGGCTCATCTTTTTGACACTCGTATCCGTGAACTCAACCTACCTGGCTGGCAAACAGTCTTGCAAACAGGACAGACGTGGCAGAGATTGCACATCTGTGGAAAGAAAATAGCATGGCATGAGCGTGGGGAGAAGACACTTTCGAAAGGATGGGTTTGCTATTTCTCAACCCAGTTTTTTACTAGGATGTTGGTTCCCACCATTTTGAACTGAGAGCACAATCCCGCCAACTCTTGACTATTGACAAACGTACCACTCAGCAGGGGCGGAAATCAAGGGTGACCCCCTTCCTGGGAAAAACAAAGAGTTGTCCCCCCCATAAAAATAATATACAACGATGCACGCGCATCGGGGTCATGGAGAGGGAGTGATCAGGGCACAATTTGCGCACCTGTCTCCCTCTCTGATGGCACGTCGTGTCATCAGAGAGGGAGACAGGTGCACCAGTGAAGGGGCACCAGCGATCAGCGCGCCACAAAAGTGTGTTTTTATTTTAGGTGAAGGTTATTTTATTTTACTCCATTTCCCTATGGAGCCAAACAAGAACTGTGTGTAATGGGGACACTTTCGCCGCGACTCTCTTATAGTGACATCCCCATTTTATTGTTTTGTTTTTTGTATTATTTTATTTTATTCTCAAACCAAAGTTATGCCCTTGCCACTCTGCTGCAGCTTTTCTCTGTGCTTAAAACATTTAAGGCTTAAAAAACCCATCTTAAATGTCCACCTTCATGTCTTATACAGGAAAACGGCCACCAATGCTGGATTTTAATCAGGGCTTTCAGGGTTTTATTGACTGTTTTACACTGCAATATCAGCGGTTTTGGCTACGTCCGGAAGAGACCACAAACAGGAAGTTGCAATGCTTCCTCCTGGCTATCTACTGTATAACCAAGGTTACGCTTTTCGATGAACCGTGGCAATTGCAAAAAGTAGTTCTCAATAAAAAATGTGATCTTACTGTTGTTCTGTTGTACTGTTGTATAACAGTTTTTGACCAACAAAATTGATTGTATCTAAGCTCCTCCCAAGATGGTGGACCTTCCTCCCAGATATCTGAAAAAAACTTTGAGATACTATGTGTTTGATTGACAGGGGAGACAAAAACACCAGGGAGGTGCTGTGGGGAAGGGGAGAGTCCGTTTATTTTGAATTGGAAGGCATGTTTTTATAATGCACTGCTGCCATTAGAGGTGGAGAATTTTGCACAACGCAGCTTTGAAGACATAATGCTTTATATCTAAGTAATATATAATACAGTCTAGTCAGGAAATGCGGCGTTTAGTGATAATATTAGGCAAATTTTAAACGCATGGATCAAGATTTAAGAAACACATGGGTGTTACGCAAACCGACATTTGAACTGCATATGTCGAGGCTCCTCGTGTATCGATAACAGTTAAGGCATGTAATATGTGAGAACTCATTGGGGTTTTTTTGTTGTGTACTTGTCTCACCTTGCAGTCGTCGCAGTGCTCAGATTCATCTCCCTCTTTACACGGGCACTTATCGCACTCATCACAGTGCTAAAAGATGATGAGATAGGGTGAGAGAGGGCAAGATGGCAGCGGTCCAGGTAAGATTAGTGTTGGATTGAGAAGAAAAGACAAACCCCACAAAGAAACGTAAAATTTGTTGTTAGAAATGTTTTTAGAAAGAAGCAGAGCCTGTGTATTGCCCCAGTACACCAATCAAAAAGCTCCTTCCCCAGTTACCAGTTATGCACCAATTAACAATCTTCTTCGTTGGTTGCCAGTTGAGCACCAATCAACTAGCTCCTTCCCCGGTTGCCAGTTATGCACCAATTTACAATTTTCTTTCCCGGTTGCCAGTTATGCACCGATCAACAAGCTACTTACCCGGTTGCCAGTTATGCACAGATCAACAAGCTACTTCCTTGGTTGCCAATTGATTTTGCCCCCTTCAAAGCTGTCAAACAACTTTGTTGAATGACGGGAGATTTTGTGATTAAACTCCTCTCCACCACACTTTACACGTATTCCCTAATAGCCTTACCTCGCAGAATTCACAATATGCACAAAGGGAGCCTTTGTGATAAGAACCATCTTCATCGTCGTCATCATCGTCGTCATCATCGTCGTCGTCGTCATCATCATCGTCGTCGTCGCCATCATCATCATCATCGTCGTCATCATCATCATCGCCACCATCATCATTAGCTGAGAGAGATGCTCAGAATTAACAATGTTTTATATCCAAAGGCCTAAAAAAATAAACACAAAAAAGCACTTATTTGTCTGTGAGGATATTTGCATTAATTACAGAATGTTAACTGAAAAATATAGTTATTATAATAATAATAATAATAATAATAATAATAATATTAATTAAAATAATGAAAAATAATATAATAATAGTAATGATTTCTCACCTATTTCTGCATACTCCATACATAATTACACAAATACAATCAGATGACAGCATAACTACTCACCTCTGCAAACCGCTAATCTAAGATTAAGCCTTTGGTGGAGAGACAGTGGGAAAATCCCATTTATGAATATATATTAATAAATATTATATAAATATTATATTTACAATATAATATAAATATGTCAATAAAACGGAACATTTGACAAGGGATAGTTTTGTACAATAACCAATATACAACATAGCTTTTTTGTCTGGAAGGTGTGATATCTAGCATTTGGAATAATGAAACACATGACACACGATTTTTTTGTGCCAAAATGTCAACTTGGTGCCAACCTTTTTTGTCACTAATCTGGTTATTGGAAAGTTGGACGCTTGCTAAAAATAGAATAAAAGTAGTGGAAATTATTTTGAAAAAGAGACATTTTAAAAAGGAACACGTATTTTGCTTGCAATGTCAATACCATTGTACACAATTATTTATTTCGATTGATTAACTGATTTACTTTTTGGTCTAATATTTTGGTAGTGATTTTTTTTTAGAAGCAACGTAATCTGTCAGGAAAGGATGCTTCACGCTGAAGACGACAAACGACAACAACCATACATTCAAATTGTAGTCATTCGGATTCCGCGCTCAAAAAGCTAACGCGCTGTGTTGCTCCTAATGGGCAAAAGGAGAAAAATGTTTCGCGCGGAGATATTATGGTATACGTTCAAATTTTTATTGGAACTGGGCTTAAAACTAGGTAAATAAGTCACATATTTAAAAATAACGACATTATTAACATTAATGTCGGAGGTCACAATATTCACTATCAATAAATGTCTTTAAGTGAATTATAGTGAAAACACTGTAAAAAGCTTTATACTTCGAAGTTTTAAACTCTCATTGATGGAACATGGTAAATGTCCAGCTAAGCAAGCTAGTTGTACTGGAATCAAACAAGCTCTCCCATTTTCCTTGAAGTACATTTTGGAATGTGAAAACCAGGCGCAGTTCATATGAGGGCCACTCGGGGCAAGATCCGACCGTCCGATACGTATTGAGTGGTGGTGAAGCAGGCTCAAGGTGAAGTAAAGTAAGTAAGAAGAACAATAAGATTACTTAAAGGCCATACTCAAAGGACATTGTGATTACATTTAGAGGGTGATCAGTGTTTTGTAACAATTCTATTTTATCATAATAATGGCTATGGTAAAGACGAGTTGTAAAACCTGCGATGACCCATAAAACCCCTGAATCATCACATTTTAATTGGCATAATTGTAAACAGAGAACAGCTCTCATACAAGCACAGCAGAAACGATGGAGTAAGCATCAAACATGCAAATGCATACAGCACAACAAATACTCACTGGTGCATCAGTGTGGTGGAAGTTCAAGAGTTAGGATTCTGGTCAAAGTGACAGTTATACACTCAGTTTTTACACTCACCTAATTTCACGCTATGGCAATATTCTGCTTTAAAAAACCTACATTAGGACACTTTAACAAATTTTTCAGTACCATTTTCTTTTACTCGTGGTGACAGATTTCCATCCATGCAGTTTATGATCAATTGATTTATTTCATGATTGAAAGTAGGGTCAACGAGGTATGGACAGTGGCGTCAGTTTCCACACAAAATGATTCACATTCAAGGAAAAACATTTTTTCAAACAAAATCTGCACGAACAGAGAATAAATCAGAAATAGATGCAAACAATTTGGTGATGGGCAGAGCTGTTGGCTCTTGGGTGACCTTGACAGAAAGAGATGTTTCTCTCTTTTTCCAAAGACTCTCTCTCCCCAAATCTGATTGACACATGAATTTTTTTTTTTCCAAAATTATTTCAACATTTCTCGTCAATTAATGGGTGAGTGTAGTTAAAGAGATATTTCTCTGTTTTAACACGATGGCACAAATGATTCAGTTACTCCAGTTCCCAGCAGACAGTTAGAGATTGAGGGAAAACTGTGTGAAAATCTAAATAAATATTCCTGTCATATGCAAATGCTATAGACTGCAAATATAAATAACAGATGTATTTTCTTTTCAATATGTAGTGGCTAATACATAACTAGTTTCTCATCATTTCAACAACCATACAATTTAAGAGAATTACAAAATTATGAGAGAGTGCTTTTGGACATATTTATAGATGTAACAGGGATCTGCATTTGAATGTATATATATATATATATATATATATATATATATATATATATATATATATATATATATATATATTTATTTATTTATTTTTTATTTTTTTTATTTTACAAAGACACAAATAACACTTAAAAAGTACATTCTGTTTGTTTAAGAACTGTTCAGTCGACAGCAGAAAAGTTGCTCCACAGAGAAAGAAAGAGATTGAGAGATATGGAGAAAGAGAGAAACTCTACGCCTGTTGTTACTCTAGAATCACAGATCGGTCAATTTAGCGGCCGTCCCTCCTGCACAACCCCCTCCCTCACCGCTTACGTCTCCCCCGTCTCTCTCCTGTCTCTCTATTGAACGCCACCCCCACCCCGCTTCCCCGTCCCTATATCACCGTTTTCTCTTTCTTTCTCTGTAGTTTCACATGGACACACGGGTACAGGTCGGTCCAGTCCAAAACAAATGAGAAAGGAAGACCCTAGCGGGAACCACTCTTTCAAAAACCAAACACAAATCAAAAGATCCTCAACACTATTGACACGACGACTGATTCCCAACACGGGCTTGGCTTGTGTGAAACTGGCATTCTGTTCTTTCTCTGCCTTAAATCAACGCTCCTGCCGTCCCCGAGTTCATAGCTAGCGTACAGAATGAAGGACTTCGGACAGTCGGACTTCAGATGGGCCAGTTCATTTCCCCTCGAGTGCTCATAACTCTATTCGAGGCACAGGGAAGAGCACAAACAGGAGAGAGTCAGAGACAGCAATGGCAGTAGGCAGGTGAAACGGGGGGCAGAGGAGGGACTTCTAATGGCCCTAACCGCTCTTGTTCAGACATCAAACTGACAAAGGAGGTCGGTGTTAAAGACAGTCCCCCGTGATAGAGCAGAAAAGTGGGCAAAGTGGGTTTCTCAGTTCCACAAATCATATAAAATATATAAATCCTGTCGATTCTCCCAAAGATCAACATAGCCAACGCTGCTTCGCTATTGGTCGACGCCATGATTTGGTGTGCAGATGTTCGGGTTGAACTTCGAGACAAATAACAGTTCTGTGCACAAGGTACTGTGCACATTCTAGGCTACTTGCACAATCTCCTCCGTGTTCTACTTAGTACTGCTCGGTTGTTCCCGGTTTAGGTTGGCTCTATGAGCTGATCAGTGGTGAAGTGTCTGTTGCAGACCTTCGTGTGAGAGGAGATGGTGAAATGTTTCGGGCGTATATTTACCAGTCATTGCCTTCTCAGGTCAGGATGGGTCAGAAAGCCATGGAAACGTATGTAGTATGCCGTTAAACTTGGATGACCCCGAACAAAGTGGGACACAGTAATGCTCGGAGTATTTCTTCGCCTGTTTTTGAAAATGTTCCGAGCCGCATTATTTCGAAATCAGAAGTACGTCACGAAGCCTAGTGCATGTAGTCTGTAGTCTGGGGAGATAAGTCAACCTCAGATCTCCATTGTGCCCTCTGGAGACTTTGGGTCATGGCAGCATTTGCAACGGCGATATTTTGCACCAAATTCAATTCATCACAAGGCCACAGACGGATTCTGCGTCGAGGTAATCCTTTGAATTTAAATCTCCTATGGGGATAACAAAATGGTGTAAAATACTTCCGGAACCAATACCCAAGCCCATGTTCTGCTCTATAGCTCCAAACAGGAGTGAGGAAGGGGTGAGGGCACACACTCACCGCTTACAGATAAAATGTTAAAATTTGATAAAACATATTATTTATTTTTACTCTGACTTACCTTCGTGGTCATCATCATCATCATCATCATCATCATCATCATCGTCATCATCATCATCATCGTCGTCATCATCATCGTCATCATCATCATCGTCGTCGTCGTCGTCATCGTCGTCGTCGTCATCATCGTCGTCATCATCATCATCATCATCATCATCGTCGTCGTCGTCGTCGTCGTCATCATCGTCATCGTCGTCGTCGTCGTCATCATCATCGTCATCGTCATCATCGTCATCATCATCGTCGTCATCATCATCGTCATCATCGTCGTCATCATCGTCGTCATCGTCATCATCGTCGTCATCATCGTCATCATCATCATCATCGTCATCATCGTCGTCGTCATCATCGTCATCGTCATCATCATCATCGTCATCGTCGTCGTCGTCATCGTCATCATCATCGTCATCATCATCATCATCATCATCAGCAACAAGTCCTTCTTCCCGGACAAATGGCAGGTCTTGCGCTTTAACTCCAGGAGCCAACGGGGTCTGGAAGGAGCAGAGCAGGGCCAGAAGGAGACCCAGAATCCAGGTCTTGTAAGAGGCCATGTTAAATCACAAAGTAGCGCACCGGGCCAGGAAATCAATCAATAAGGAAGTCGTCAGTGAAAGCAGGAGTCCAGCTGCTGCTCATGCACGCTGAAGACACCACTGGAGATTGACTGTTTTCTTCCCTGCCTGCGCTGCCGCACTCACACCGGCGAATCAACCCACAAACACACTCGCGTCAAACACACAGGAAGAGCGCTCGGGATTGGCTGCATGTGCCAACGGGGTACTCCAAGTAGAACCACGGACAGTTGTTCCCAACTCCTGGTAGAAAGAATTTAAAAAAGTGATCCCTGGAAGAAGAAGAAGAAGAAGAAGAAGAAAGAAAAAAAAAACAGGTGTCCCCCCTTGGAACCCGGGACCGGAACAGGACAGTGGGGTAGGCTTTTTTTCACCCCGTACGTGACGGCAGTAAAAAGCTGAGTTTGAGGAGACTCGTCAGATACCAGGCAGTGCCACAGACGCAGACAGGACTAATGTGAGACCCACAGAAAAAGAGTGAGACCAACCTCGGGGGGGTAAGATGAGAAGAAGGACTGGGGGTTGAGGGTGGGTGGGCGGAGGGGGGTGGGTGTGACTGACAGGGGCAAATGCTGGGTTGGGCCAGGGCTTGCGCTAGCCCTGTAAGTTGATTGACTCAAGAAGGGACTGGGGATAACGTGTGTGTGTGCGTGGAGGTGGGTGGGGGTGTGGGAGCTGTGGGAGAAATTAGCGGCGAGGAAAGGAGCTTTTCTTCGTCATCAAAATATGCAAGTGTAACCTTAGGTAGTGGATGGTGGTAAAGTAGGCCGAGAAGAGGATGACCATATATCGCGAAGGGGGTGAAAGTGTGGAGAAAGAGCTGGCCGAAGACCAAGGGTGCGTTTGGAGGCTGACACAGGGGGTGTATTTCCAGACAAATCAGGGATACAGAAAGACGGCTTGTGGGTGGCCACCATTCAGAGTGGGAACGGTCAGAGATGTCTGACTTTGGGTGCGTTTAGCTGTGTCCACTTTTCTGAAGCACAAGGCCTCAGAAACTCAATTTGATTCTATTCAGCTTTCCATCCATTTTATTGTCATTGTATCGTCCAACTAGAGGGGGGTCGGGGTTGATCATTGCTTATGCACTCTCCAGTGGTCCCCAGCCATCCAACAACAGGGGTCCGGCCCCAACACCCATCTCATTTCCCCCCCTATTCCGAAACTCCAGTCCCCTTTTCCACTATATGCGGTACCCTTTCAACTGTCTGTGGTACCCTCCCCTCTGATAGGCCTAAACTTGCGTCCCCAAAATAGTTGAGTCTCGGCCCAGGGGTGGGGTTGACGGCGGCTCTATTTAAAACCCCTGTAGTCTCAGAGTCAGTGTAATGTGAGCTAGCTGGCTCTATGTGGGTCCAATGTACACTACAACCCCGGCGCCCACCCCTACTCCCCGCTGTCAGTTCTCACCTACAATCCCTCTGAAGCAAAGATGGAATTGACCCTGAAGCCACTCTAAAACTATCCACAGTCGACCGTGTGGGCTAACTTGAGGCCCTATAGAGACCTACAACTTTAAGGGTAGAGGTTTTGTGAAATCGTTCCTGTAAATTAAGTATCCGTTCTTACAATAGTAATAGGTGCACTTGAATTAGTAATCTGCACACATCAATTTGCTTTAGTCATTCCCGTCGTTTTTATGACCTTCAATCATCAATTTGTTCCGCTGATTAAACCTTGATATTCAGAATGCCTTAGGGTGGTGTGGGTAAGAAGGAATGCATTTTTTTTAAGTAAAGTTAGAGCAGATTTGGCGTCAATGGCGCAATCTTATTTTCAGTACAAGTTAGAGGGAACAAATAAAGTAATTAAAGGGCACATATTAACAATTAATCAAAACTATGCATAATTAAAGGGCGCCAATTTAAACAACTTTTCCTGTAGATTGATGGCTTAGTGAAGCATTTCTGACATGGCAGAATGGAAAATAGTGTGATAGTGACATTGACACCGATTAACTGGGCCTCTCTATGCGCCCTGGTGGTAAGTCGCCTTGCCTTAAGCCAGTCAGCTGGCTAAAAAGTAGCCAGTAGTTGAAAAAGTCATCTGTGACTGTTTTTTCCCTCTATTCCTATATTGTTACCAATTCAAAATTAAATGGGCCAATGCGTATTGCACATCTAGAGAATGTTAACCCTGCTTTGAATTCAGAAACAAGTATTGGGAGTAGTGGTGGTATGGTAGGATTTTTTAGTTAGGCGTAGACAGGCTGACGGGGAGCAGAAACAGCTGAACTGCAAAGAGCAAAGGAGCAAAGCAGGAGGAGAGATATGATCGAGATATACAAAGAGTGCAAAGTAGCTGAAAGTGGAGATGTGCTTCGGCATGCCGAGAGCGACTTCAATCTCTCTCGGTTTGGATGACCCGATTAAGGTCGCGCTGGAAGACTTGACCCACATCTTTAAATGCCACAATCTCGACTCGAAATACATCGCCCGCAACCGCGCCCCGATCGTCACCGTGCCGTACGAATATCAACTGGAATGGGCGGGTTTTCAGCTATTAGGGAGTTTTCTTTCTTCCACCGATGTGTCCAGCTTGGCCTGTGGCTTCAAGCCAAGGCGAGCATCAAGGTAACACAAGGAGAATTTCTTGCCTCCAACCCGCCTCCTCCAAGTCCATTGCCACTACCACCAACACCACCACTAACTTACACCGCTGGCCACAACAGGTAACCTTGAAAAGCTTGAAGAATGTAGTGCTATTCATAGTGTCACATAGGATGTTGTGAGGCGAGGAAACGACAACTAGCGTAGGATGTTGACCCACATGTCCGTCCCTGAATGGCAATGCCTCCATCTTACGCGGGATGTGTCTCCTTTTAAGGGTTGGCTAAAAATGGATAATTGTCTTTTAACAATAAAGCTATAGCTCGCAGGGGCGGGTAGGTGGGTAGTTTTGAAAATTAAAGTCATATCTCTTATCAGAATCTGAATCCGTTTGGTTTTTTTTTGCGTCGTGGTAAAGATTTGGCCATTGTGGACGATTGGCATAAAAAGCTTCGGGGCCTGAAAAAATAGAATAAGAGGCGCCAAATGAACAAAATAGCCACATTTACAAAGAAAATGGCCAAATACACTATATATACAGTATAAACAGAAAAAAAAGCGATTATATGCATAGGATAAGTTAAGCTTACAGCAAAAGCTGGGGTTAGGTGGCAGTCAATTTAATAGTATAGTTATGGGTATAAATAAAATAAAATATAAATATAGGTGGATATACTGAAGGAGAAGAATAAGTATGACTATGGGCATGGAAACAATGATGCAGTAGGTATAAATTGTTACTATGTTATTACTAAATGATTGCAATGTCAACAGTGTTATGACAGTATAATTGGGATTACAATATATTAGTTATTAGTCATACATTTGAAGGTCTATTCTTTGCTTCATGACAACATGATTCACTAACTACATGGAGGTGCCAATCACACAAGTAGGCTACTGTACATGCATACTCTAAATATAATCTTTTGATAACTTTAGAAGACATTGCTATTTTGATATCACTTACAGTATCTATAAGTATCGGACATCTGATACGCTACCTTTCCATTCATTTTCCAGTGATGACAAATCTTTCATTATTTAAGCCCACTATTTGATATACCACAGGCCGGTGCATAGCAACAGTCTGAACAGGAACTCATGTTATGTTGATGGCTTTATTGGGGGCTTGGTGAAGCCAAGACCCTCAGAGGTGGAAAGAAAATCTGGCATCTACAATTTAGGATAATTGTCTTTATTGCCATTTTTTATTCAAACCTGTTTAGGTTGCGCTACTGAGGAGAGACTCAATGACGCTAATTCTTTAAAACAAGCATTATTCACCACTCACACACTCAATTACGAAAATGCGATTGGATTATTAGGGAATTTTATTTTTGATTGAAACAGCTAAAATTCATAAATTCATAGAGAAATCCCAAGGTACAAATAGACATTTGTGTTATGATCCCCGATTACAGAGCACATACAGTATGTACACAGAAGCAATAAATCCAACAGAGACAACATATATTTACAAACTGGCCTTTTTACAAAAGACAATTACGCAGCCATTCAGAGCCTCGTTATATTATGGCTACTTCTTAATGACAATATCCAATTTTGCCTTGAAACAGGGAGTGGACTTTTCATTGACTGAACTTGTAATTCACGGCACATATTGGAAAACGTTACAGATAGGCGGTCACACCGGATCATCACTAAATAGTAAGAAAAAAGTCAGCACCCTCAAATACAATTAAAGCGGCAGCGTTTGAAGCTCTTCAAGGTGAAAGACAGTCGCTCCATGACGTTCTTGGACATTCATTGGTCCTGAGTAAGGTCCCCGTGTTAATACAACTATGTGCTGGATGCACATGTATATGCTGAGTGTTGGCCCCGGGAGGAGGTGCAGTGGTCCCCTGGAATGTCTGTTATCTGCTGTTATCAGCTTGGGGAAAGGGGTGTCAGATCTGTTAAAACACAAACACACATAAATATACTGTATATAATTAATATATATCCTATTTTCCTTAGGGTCAAACATCAGAATACCATGCATTTGTGGTAACTGGTTAGGGTTACCCCCACAAGCCTAACCCTAATCCTAGCCCTAACCCTAACCCCAACCATAAAAACATAAAAATAGATACTTTTATCCACATGTGATTAAGACTGAACATTCTTAACCCCAACCATGTCTACCCCATGAGCATTTATATTCCCTGTAATGTGTAACATACTTTCATAAAAAATATTAATAATAATAAAAATAAACAAAAAAAATAAATTACTTCTCTCTGTATAGTTTTTAGAGAATGTTTAGTTGGCATTGTTAGTTTGATACTGTGACAAATGTACTTATTGTAAGCTGATTTGTACAAAAGTGTCTGCTAAATGACATCATGTAATGTAATATAATGTACAGATAGAGGTATAATCTCTTGTATTTCTTTCCATTATTGAGACAGTTGTGACACAGAAAAAGGGCAGAAAACAGGCAAACAATGCTCATGCGGGGACGCAAGTGGTGGGCCAGCACGACAGACAGGTCGTTTCCAGTGGCTGAAACTACCTACACCATAATCCGGGAGCACATACTGTAGTGGTAGGGAAAACTTACCCCTGAGGACGGGAGGAGGACGCGTGGCCTTTATCAAGTTACTCTCAGAAAGAGCCTCCACCAGCCAGGAGAGGGCGCTTGAGCAGTACTCCAACTGTGTATGCATGTGTGAGAGAGAGAGAGAGAGAGAGAGAGAGAGAGAGAGAGATGGAGAGATAGAGAGAGACACTGTCAGAGAGGGAGAGGAAGGGTGATGGATGAATGAGGACTGGACAGTGCTGAGCGGGCAGTGAGGACAGCTGCAGTCAATATGCAGAGAAACCAGAGGAGCTCAACACCCTCCAGGCTACTCCTGCACACACACACTAACGCACACGCACACGCACAAACACACACACACACACACACAAACACACACACACACACACACATACACCAATGAGCCACAACATTAAAACCACTGACAGGTGAAGTGAATAACATTGCTCATCTTGTTCCAATGGCACCTGTCAAGACATGGGATATATTAGGCTGCAAGTTGACAATCAGTTCTTGAAGTTGATGTGATGGAAGCAGGAAAAATGGGCAAGTGTATAATCTGAGTGACTTTGAAAAGGGCCAAATTGTGATGGCTAGACGACTGGTCTTGTCAGGTGTTCCTGGTATGCAGTGGTTAGTACCGACCAACAGTGGTCCAAGGAAGGACAACCGGTGAACAACAGGGTTATGGGCGCCCATGGGCTCATTGATGCACATGGGGAGCTAAGTCTAGCCCATATGGTATGATTCCACAGAAGAGCTACTGCAGCACAAATTGCTGAAAAAGTTGATGCTGCTATGATAGAAAGGTGTCAGAACACACAGTGCACCACAGCTTGGTATTGGGCTGCATAGCCGCAGATCGGTCAGAGTGTCCATGCTGTCCCCTGTCCACTGCCGAAAGTAATGGGCACGTCAGCATCAGCCCTGGATGCAATGGAAGAAGGTGGCCTGGTCTGATCTATCACGTTTTCTTTTATATCATGTGGACCAGGTGTGTGTGCGTTGTCTGGGGAAGCGATGGCACCAGGATGTACTATGGGAAGAAGGAAAGCCGGTGGAGGCAGTGTGATTCACTGTGCGATGTTCTGCTGGAAACCTTGGGTCCTGGCATTCATGTGGATGTTACTTTGACACGTACCGCCTACCTAAACATTGTTGCAGATCAAGTACAGCCCTTCATGGCAATGGTATTCCCTGATGGCAGTGGCACTTTCAGCAGGACAATGCACCCTGCCACACTGCAAAAAAATGTTCAGTAATGATTGGAGGAACATGACAAAGGGTTCAAGGTGTTGACTTGGCCTCCAAATTCCCCAGACCTGATCCATGGGGGCGCTTACCTCGCAACTTATACCACTTTCACACCAAAATTAGTGGGTTGACCCGGATTTTTTTAAACCCAGATCAACCCGCTAAAAATAGTCGATTGACACCTTTCCCATTGCCAGGAGAAATGCAGTTTTGGGGCCTCTGGTTCAATGTCACAAACACGTGGGAAAAGGGTCATGTCATGGTGCCATTGTGATTGGTAACAAAACAGTAGAGGGGAGAGAAACATAAATAAACAACAATATAAAACTGTAAAACTAATTAAAAAAAAAAAAGTAAACTTTTTTGCTTTGCTTATGAACCCATGAACAACCCAACACTACAGGCATGCACCAGTCTTGGGGTGGCAGGCAGCGGGGATGGGCTTGGGGCCGTGCTGGAGTCCCTCAAAGCATGGTGGGGGTTCTTTGCTGTGCTCCCCATGGTGCGATCCCCACACTCACAACATTTTACTCTATGGATTCTAAATGGGATGTGAAATGATTGAATGATACACGGATATTCCTGTCTATTTATACGCCAGGGTCCAGAATTTCAACAGGCGTCGCATTGCACTGGTAAAAGGGCCAAAATTAGCAGGTCGACCCGGGTGTCCTATTCACATCAGAGCCGATCGGAGGCAGAGCCGATTAAAATCTGTGTCTTTTGCCAGGTCATTTGACCCGGGTTTTTCCTTTCCCACTGCCGACAAATTCAGGATGTTAGCGGGTTTTACCGGGTTTTTGGTGCAGTGGGAAAGGGGTACAACAGGACAGGAGTCCATGCCTCCACAGGTCAGAGCTGTTTTAGCGGCACAAAGGGGACCTACGCAATGTTAGGCAGGTGGTTTTAATGTTGTGGTCTCAGACTCATAAAAGCATAAACGCTGACAGCGATGCACGTTGAATGTAATTTAATGTACAGTAAATCAATGAAACCAATATGTTGGGGTGGGGTTGGGCAAGTGTCCCGTAACTGGCGGGGGCTGCGCAACAAGGTACGACTGACCTCTGTCTCCAGTGTTCGCAGCCTGCGGTCGTGGTCACGGACCTCTGACATCTGCTTGAGAACACTGTCCACCCTGCAGAGAGAGAAGAAGAGGCCCCGTTAACCCTCTACTCACTCCTAACCTAAGCAGGTTCAAGCTGGTTCAACGGCCCCCCTGAAATACACCCCCCCCCCCCCGCAAAAGGGTCACACTGGCATTTCGTCAGCTAAATGTTGTGTTAATTATTCAAAAATATAAATAATGAGAACAAAATCAGAAAATGAGACCAATGAAATGATGAAATTGGGGGTTTATTGTGGATATTGATCATTTTAGGGTGCTAAGGCCCTCGTATTTATAACTATTAAATTCAATTATAAACTGGCACGGGGTTAGGGTGAGGGTTATGTGTTGGGGGGGGGGTGTCTTACTTGATAGAGGTGCGTTTGAGCCGCGCGGTGTCGCTCTCCCTCAGGCGCTTGTTCTGGGCAGAGAGCAGGTTTTCCTTCTGGATGGCCTCCCACGTGTTGAGGCGGCTCGCCGTCCTGCCCCGCAGCTCCAGCACTGGAGGGAACGGGGGTGAGGGGCAGAGGAATGACTTGATAAGAAAGTGGATTTGGGGGTTAGTGGGTCTGCCTCTCTCTCTCAACAGCCGTGGCTAACCCTCTGTACGCCCCTCATTCTTTCCTCCTTCCATCCCCGGCAGTCGCCCTTGCCTCTCCCATAAGGTGTAGTGTATGTCAAATGAAAGCCTAACGTTGTATGACCTCCTGGTTCTTCATCCATTTAAAATGAATCAAAATGAATTAGCTGCAAGATCCAAATTTCAAGGCTGCACAAATTCCTCTTATTCATCAGCTCCAGACAGAATAGCACCTCCGGCAGGACAAGTTTAACTCTGAAGGTGGAGATACACTTAAAAAGCGGGATGGGGCATCTGGCCAGTTGTTGTGGGGCAGGCCTCTCACTCGCGCAGGGCACTGGTGGACGTGGGGGCCCCGCTGACTCGCCTGCGAGGCGGGCGGTTCCGGCGGGGTGTCGGTCTGTCGGCGCGGGACCTGGCCTGTGGTCCGTGACTGGCTTCCGTGGGGGTGGGTTGTATGTGTGCACATTGGGGGTGCAGGGTCTCCTTGCGTGTTCTGGGACTGGGTTATGCTCCTCGGGCAGTGCATGGGTGTTGCTCTGCGGGTTTCCGGCTCCTCTGGGGGCTGAAAGGTCTTCTGTGGCTGCAGGCCGGGGAGCTCTGGGCTTTCCTGCGGTTGTGGGCTGTCTGTACGTCGGTGGGCCTCAGGGATGGCTTTGGGCCTTTTCCACTGCTTGGAGGCGCCACAATATAATACCGACCTTATACACCAGAACCAACTGGGACAAATCCTGTACACTCACTGGTAGACACTTGACACACACACACACACACACACACACACACACACACACACACACACACACACATACAGGCGGTCTCATGACAGGTACACACACACCACCAGCAACCGCTTTGAACACACCTTCAACACCCTCCTGGTTGCATTCCTCTCCTTCATCCCTCATTTACTGTCATAACTATAACAGGAAGAGGCCACATTCTGAACTGCTGTTCCACTTTTCTTGTATTTAATTAACTCTGTTTTTTTGATACATGTCGTCTGACGTTTCTCTATTTATGGTTTTCCATGTACATGTTGTTTGTTTCTATGTTTATTTGTCTCACCTGTGGTGATTCTCCCCTTCTTGGAGTAGTGATCAGTTGTTTAAAGACCAAACAGGGTAAGATAGTTCAAAGAGGGGGGTTGGTTGTGGTTCTGTCTCACAAAAATCTGTGCTTTTGTCATCCCACAGGTCATCCACAGGACAGAGTTATTGCAGCAGTTCTTGATTATTTAATAATTAATAAAGAGTTGCATTGCAGGTTGAGAACTTGAACTCCACTTGCAGACTAACTGTGTCCTAGATGCAATGGCATACAAATACTCTGTGCTGTATGCCCAGCATGCTGACAGCACAGGTAGAAAAATAAAAATAAATTAAAAAAAAGGAGATACACTTAAAAAGACGCAAGAACATAAGACGTTAGAACTACTGGAGAACATGTCCCAGAACACCATCAGCAGGATACTCAATAAGAACTCTAAATAAATACATCTAAAATAAACGGGCATTATTTTTTTGTTTGGAGACACGGGACGCACAGTGGACAAGGCGGATCCAAGGCCGAACGTCCCTTGGTTTAAAATGTTTGTATCATACAAGTAGAAACAAACTAAAACTATAGATCTAAAATAAAACACAGTAAAACCAGAACACGAGAACCGCACGGGATGCGCACGGTGCGCTGAAGGAGGAATAAAATCACACAAAGATAAGGCCTTTTAAGTTTATATTTGAGGAGATACGGTATCTATTAAACATGCTCCGAATGTTGCAGCCCAGGAAAAAACAAGCTTATTGACCAGGGAAAAGGAGGAGGTTGAATGACCCGGAAAGGGAGGTTGAAGTACGTCCCTTGCCATGAGGCAACGGCATTTGGACCAATCATGACAATTGGAGCGCTTAGAATGAGAAAAAGAACGACATAGTTCACCCCACGCACAGAACACCGCAAGAACCCAGATCACCGCATCAATTTGTTCTTATCTTGTTCTGAACATGTCTTTTTGGTCAAAAACTTCTACATCTTTTCAAGTGTACCTCCACCTTGAGAATGAGGACCATTTGTAGAGGCCAAAGGTTCGACTCTTTTTTGAGATTCGGTTCTTGACGAGTCACTCGGTAAAAAGAGTCGACCTACTGATTCAGTTGTGAGGGAGGACTTCTGGTGAACAAGGGTCAGAGGAGTCTGACCAGCTCTGTTCAGAGTTGAATGGAATTCTTACCATAATCATTTAATTCTGTCAAAATTATTATTTAGGTGGAATGCAAAGAGTAAATCAGTCACATTCAATATGTATTATGCCAAATGTCTTGGCCTTTTTCGCCTTGGATTTTAATTTAGTCCTCTGTTATTATTTTCAGTTTGTGAATTGAAGATTCACTCTTTTGACGGAGTGGCTCCCGTTTGTTACGAACAAATCATTTGCGAGTCTTCCATCACTACTAGTAGGCCTTAGTAGCACAGTTCTACTGGGACTCTGATGTTTTCAATGGTTAAAAGGATAGTGGTGTGCTGCCTGTGGGATTATTTAATTGTAAAAAGTAAGTAAAAAATAAGAGGGTAGAGTGTGAAGAGAGAGTGTGTGTGTGAAATGTAGAAGATAATGTGTTGACTTTTCACATGACTGACACGTGACACTGTTTTAAACTCACCAAAGTGCTTCATCTTGACCGAGGGGATGCGGCGCACGTATCTCTTGAAGAAGAGGTGGAGGTGGGATATGATGATGAAGGGCGGAGCAAGGCAGGGCCGGGAGTGGTACTCCACAATCAGGTTGTAGCGCTGGAACTTCCAGTAGGTGTCACTGTGCTCCTGCACTTTGGAAAAGGTGTAGCTGCGGACAGGAAGTAATAAATACGGTGCTTGAATTGCATGTCCTTGTCTTAAGAAAAAAAAGTATGTGGTAATTTTTTTTGTTGCATATTTTGATAAAACCCCGATCACTCTGATTTCTTTTATTTTTTCTTAATTTTTGCATTCGTCGGTGTTTAATAAACCATTCGTTTCTGCATCAGCCCTTGACATCAGGAGGGTGAGTTCAATATGCCCTGCAAATGGATTTATTTCTCCATAAATCTCATCTGCCAACACATCAAGAGAAATGTACTTGATAATATTTCTTAAACATGAAAATATTTGCTAAAGAAGTCAAACATAATTGAAATAAAATAAAAATTTTCGACATAAAATAAATCAATAGAACTACATTTTTTTAAGCTTGATAGTCGACATAAGTTCTTAAGGTTAGCTAAATAAATCAAATACACACTCTCGATTCTTATAGTCTTAGTTGAGTAGTGCTCATGATATGTATTAACGCTATTAAAGCTAAACCAAATGCCAAACCAACTCTGATAGCGTCACACCAACCAAATCAAATGAATAAAGAGTCGGAAAATCGAACAACTCTTTTTACCGAGTGACTCTTCAAGAACTGAATCTCAAAAATAGGCAAACCTTTCATCACGACGAATAGTCCTCACTTTAAGGGACAAAGCGGCTATTTTGTCTGTAACTGATGAATTACTACAGCCTTTCAATTTTCATCTGGCAACACAAGAGCTTATTTCCATTATATATCTATCTATGTGGAATTTTTAAAATTCAACCACTGACCATGGACATTGTTTGTCAGACAATTGGTGCGTTTAACGTTTTGGGGCCTTCACCTGAACATGGCGATGAGCAGGTTGACCAGCAGGATGTTGGTGACCAGTAGGTAGATCACTAAGAGGATGACCACCAGCCAGTTGGCGTAGGTGCTCATGCAGGGTTCGGCCCCGGCCTCGATCAGCGTGGTGTTTTCTGTGCAGGTCACATCGTCCCCCAGTTTATCAGCTATGTAGTGGACGGAGGGATAACGAAAGAAAAAAATGTCATTATAAAATAAAGATGGTTAATATAATGCAGGCTTTTGTTATTTGAAGCAAGTTTAGCAAAGTTTTGTTTAATTAAGCGATAATCATCTCATCGGAATGGAATACACAAGTCAAACTACCATCCATTTCGTGAATGGGGATCTGCCCAAATATGTGCAGGTACGGTCTGTAAAACACCCGGCGGAATATCCAATCCGGGCGCGGGTCGTAGGAGTAGAGGAGCGCCTGATTGGCCACGCCGTACGCCATCAGCCACACGGCCAGGAAAAACAGGAAGAAGAATACGTCTTTCATCTGAGGAGCCAGGACAGACAGAGAGTCAAGAGTTAGATTCAATTACATTTCAAGGCACCTCGAGCCAATTTCACATCCCACTTTTCCCTTTAATCTCTCTTCAAATGTTCACATATCAGCAGTAGCATAGCAACCAGTGATAAATGAAAAGATTCTAACCAACATCAGGCAACTATTGATGTTGTGTCAAATATATAGACCGCTCAAATGAAATGTAGCAACTACTCAAATTAAAGTTTTTAACTTTTTCTGCTGAAATAAATGATTGGTGCACAAATGGGCACCTGTGGCTGTGAAGTGATAAAAAATACAGGAGGCTGCCTTCATAGCAATCATTTATATCCAATATATGTATACCAATAAGGGGGTAGAATCATGTATATTTTGTATATTTTTTTAAATATTTGGCTATTGTGTTCTGTATTTCTATATATTTAGCGATTTTTAATCTTTAATTTAATTTAAATTCATTTTATTCATTCATTTCATTTATAAAAATTGAGACTGTTAAGCTTTCTTTATGCTAACTGAATTTGAAAACATACTCTGTGGAATAAAAAAATCTTGTAATTCTTTGATTACATTGGTCTCATTCAAGGGGCAAATAGATAGATTAAAGTATATATTCTGCAACTACTGCTTATGGTGACGCTCGGCTCCTTTTACTGTGTATAATATCTGGATGTGGATTTACTTAAATTATTCAACCTAGAGTGACCTCTTGGCTATGGGGGGGGGGGGGGGGGGGGGTGATATGCCGACTAGTTACAAACAGTATTGAAGCTCCCGTTGTACATTTGCCATAAGAGGTGTGGGATCGTATGACCGGCACCTCGGGAAAATCCACACCCAGGCCGTTTTTCTGCAGACACAGCTAGTGTTCAGCTTACATGCGCCATCGTCAGCGGCTGTCAACAAGGCGTCCGGGGGGAACATATAGCGCCAGCAGTCAGGTTAAACACGGCTATTTTTGTCATTTTTCTCCCTCAGCTCGAAACCGTAAGTGAATTCTGACGCCCGTTTACCCCCTAGTTCAGCAACTCCCCATGACCAAGACTCACCGATCAGCTGGATCTGAATGAGCCATTACGTGTTGTATCCGTTTCATCTCCCGATATAATCCGTTTTGTGTGTCGTTATTCAGGTAGATGCCACGTGTGTCAAGTCATTTCACTTAGCGCTATGACACTGATGCTATTGGAATCCACCAATCCCTTTTTGAAGCCATTTTTTTACCAAATATAGTGGCAACAAAAGCTTTTCTTAGACCTCGCAGTGAAGTTGTCACCAGGATTGATTATGAACATCATTATAAACACACACACACACACACACACACACACACACACACACACACACACACACACACACACACACACACACACATACAGTATATATTTATATATGTACACACACATACATATATATACACAACTCATTTTTTTTCTTAAGCAAAACATATATTTATATATATAAATTTAAATATATATATTTATATATATTTATTGAATATATTTGACTATTTCTGTTTTGTATTTTTTGGCAAATTCTGTGTATTTGTATTTTGTTATTATATATTTATTATATATATATATATTTTTTTTTATTCTATACTATTTTATTATCATTATTATTTTATTTTCATTTTTTTATTTTCAGATGGTTACGCTTTTTTTATGCCATTCGTCCACAGTTACGTGCCAATCCTCACCATGAAAAATTCCTCAAACATGTAAATGCACCTGGCCGAATAAACCCATTCTGATTCTGAAAAAAATTTGTGCATGTTTAAATCTTAAAACATTT
Organism: Zeus faber; assembly: GCF_960531495.2. Taxonomy (NCBI): domain Eukaryota; kingdom Metazoa; phylum Chordata; class Actinopteri; order Zeiformes; family Zeidae; genus Zeus; species Zeus faber. The sequence continues at coordinate 6,785,757 of NC_137205.1, forward strand.
TTCTATCTGGATTTAAAAAAAAGATCTGGAGTAATTGTGACAGTGCAGTTCTTCAATTAGAACATTTGGAAATTGTAATAGATTGAGATTCAAAGCTCCTAAAAACACAATGATGACCATTTAAATCTCTATTATTAACCATTAAAATGTGCATTTTGGGACGTGACATCGGGACCAGATGAATTGGATGTTTTGTCCTATCAACCTGAACCAAATAGTATTATAACAATATTTAGACTGTGGGGTGGGGATGGTGTGGTTTGAGCAACCACGCCTGACCTGGATCTAGGTAATTAGAGGCCCAGGATCAGAGTGTCAGAGTGGTTGCTCGTTGGTTGGTCTAACGAGCAACAGGTTAAAACCCCCGTCCCCACACACAAAGGAGAGAGGAGCCCTGTGTCCATCTGCTCCGGGGTCTGTTCTATCCAGCCCCCTCTCCACAATAAAACTGGTGTGTCTACAACCCGTTGTTTGTGTCTCTGTGTCGGAGGTCCCTGAAAACGCCACTTGGGTGGTGCGTTGTAGGCGAAACTGCCACAGACAGCATATTGAGCTAGGGTTACCATATAAGGGCCAAAATGAATATGCTCACTATTTCAGAAGTCCTCACAAAAACACTTTTTTTTTTTTTAAATCCCAAACATTCTCTTGGAGTTACTTTACTGTTCACAAACCATTTTGCTGACGATGATGATCTTGGGTCCCAGTTGTTTGTGGATGGCGAAGATGTGAATGAGACGCAGGGTGAAGACCATGAAGTCAATCGCCATCAGGGCACGGCCAAAATTATAGGACCAGGGAAACATTCTGGTGAAACAAACAAAAAAATATATATATATTACCAATACTAGAATGTCCATATAGTGGGGACTATCGACCTGAGAGGGTTAAAGGAGCTTCCACCTACACTATAAACACATGTAGTTAGGGGAACTTGAGTGTGTAAATGATTTATTTTCTATTTATTAAGTGTGCTATGTCAATGGGGCCGGGGGATGGATAGATGGGTAAGTAAGGTTATGCCGAGTTCCGACTACGTGATTCTGGGCTGATTTTCTGCTCGCTGACAGGTTCTTGGAGATCGCAGAGCAAAGCCTCAGTTCAGAGGAAAATCATGATTGTGTGATCAGCGAGCCTGTGGTGTGAACTGCTCATGAGGCGATCCGAGCGCTCACCAGCGCTGGAGAGATATCAAGTATGATTAATATGCGGTTGTGTCGGGAGTGACGCAACAAGCTACAGCCAATGAGAGCAGACACGGGGTGGGGTGGGGGGGGTTGAGAAGAAGAGACTAGGAGACGGGAGTGCACCGGAGCAGCAGCTAGAAACACACAACATACCTATTTTACTTTTCTCCCATAAATAATCCTGTCCCGCACATGGTATCACGTCATTTTCCGGTGTCAATTCTTGCGTGTTTTCGTGACGAAATGTAGTTTGGAGACCCGACAGACTCGTCTGGGATTCCTACTGGTGAAAGTTCTTGCATTGTGTGACCCCCTGTCACTGATCAGTCGTGTCGTTTAGTAACCACAAGACTTAAATATTCCTGATCACAAGACAGAAAGTTGTGTAGTGTAAAAAGTACAGCGATCTGATGACTTTGAAAGTCGTGTCGTGTGCCCATGACATAAGTAAGTAAAGTAAGAAGTAACTAAGTAAAGTAAGAAGTAAGACGTTAGTAAGGAAGTAAGTAGGTAAAGTGAGAAGTACGTAAGTAAGTCAGTACATTTACATTTACATTTACATTTAGTCATTTAGCAGACGCTTTTATCCAAAGCGACTTACAATTGTTCAAACACTGACGGACGCAGCCATCAGGAGCAATTAGGGGTTAAGTGTCTTGCTCAAGGACACTACAGCATGCTAGCAGGAGGAGCCTGGGATCCAACCAGCAAACTTTGGATCACTAGACCACCAGCTCTACCTCCTGAGCTACCATCGTAAGTCAGATCAGTAAGAAAAGTAGAAGTTAGTAAGTTAAGTAAGTAAAGTGAGAAGTAAGTAAGTTAAGTAAGTAAAGTAAGAAGTAAGTAAAGTAAGAAGTAAGTAAGTAAGTAAAGTAAGAAGTAAGTAAGTCAAGTAAGTAAAGTAAGATGTAATTAAAGTAAGAAGTAAGTAAGTCAAGTAAGACGTGAGTAAGTAAGAAGTAAGTAAGAAAGTAAGTAAGAAAGTAAGTAAGAAGTAAGTAAATAGGTAAAGTAACAATTAAGTGAGTACATAATTAAGAAGTAAGTAAGTAAGTTGGTAAAGTAAGAGGTAAGTAAGTTAAGTAAGTAATTAAGTAAGAAGTAAGTAAGTAAGAACTAAGTAAGTAAGCAACTAAGTAAGTAAGTAAAGTAAGACTAAGTAAGTAAGAAGTAAGTAAGTAAAGTAAGTAATTAAGTAAGAAGTAAGTAAGTAAGAAGTAAGTAAGTAAAAAGTAAGTAAGTAAGTATGGTAAGAAATTAAGTAAGAAGTAAGTAAGTAAGTAAGAAGTAAGTAAATAAGTAAGTAAGGTAAGTAATTAAGTAAGAAGTAAGTAAGTAAGTAAGTAAGTAAGAAGTAAGTAAGTAAGTAAGTAATTAAGTAAGTAAGAAGTAAGTAAGTAAGTTCGTCAAGTAAGACATAAGTAAGTAAGAAGTAAGTAAAAATGTAAGTAAAAAGTAAGTAAGTAAGTAAGTAAATAAGTACAGTAAGAAGTAACATGGATCCAACATGGATCCAGTGAAGAACAATCTTTTCTTTTTGCTGAGAATAGTTTTGAGGTCTCGGTGACCCATGGTTTATTGTTGGGAAAATAGATAGATAGATAGATAGATAGATAGATAGATAGACAGACAGACAGACAGACAGACAGACAGACAGACAGATACTTTATTCATCGCCGGAGGGAAATGAGAGTGTCAGAGCAGCTCACATCAAAATTAAAAAAATAATAAAAGCAATGATACAGAAATATAACAAAGAAAATGGTTATATACAGAAACATGAAAATATAGAATAAAACTTCACAGAATTTCCGATTTCTGATTCTTTAACAGTATGGGATTATGAATTCACAATAATGATCAAAATGGCGGCCGAGGTGGCTCACCTGCAGACCACGGCTAAAGCGAAGAGGGTGATGGCCGTCAGGTCGCACTTGTTCCACATGTCCTGGATGTAGTTCCTCATCCTCTGTAGCACGGTGGTGCTGCCCACAAAGAAAGTCTGAAAGGGGAGTCAAACAGAGGACTTATTAGAGAACTATTTACCAAACCCTGATTGGTTACTGAAATTAACAGACAACAATTTTATTATTTTTTTCTTGCTGAAATGATAATTCCAAATATAAAAAAAAACAAAAAACAGTGTTTTGTTGCCGTTGCCGTTTTATATAGACCATTACATTTCTGATTATGACATATGATTATTGTATGATATGATTTCGTAAAGTTCTGTCCGAATATCTGATACCAAATATTTAATATCTAAATCAACAATTGGGCTTTTAACTGAAATATTAAACAAATACAATATGTTGGGGTTGGCCCCTGAAAGTCGACAAGTGGAATCATCAGTTGGGAACCCCTCAGACGAATCATAAATATATTTTTGAATGTGTGAATGGTCTGCGCCATGGTCCCTACGAGTAGGGATGGGTATCATTCAGATTTAAATGGTACTACTACTCTTACCGATACCGCTTAGCGATCCAGTACTTTAACGGTACTGTTATGGGTTTTTTGGTTTTTTTTTAAGAGGAAAACTAAAAAAAGAAAAATGAAGAGCAGAATTGTACACTGCTTTATATTCTGTGCATTATGCATGGAGAAGGGGCGATCAAGGCGCAAGGGTTATATAGCATAATTAAATAGAAAATACATTGTCTTAATTTCTTCAATACTGTTAACAGTACCAGTAACGTTGGAACTTATCAAGACTGCGGTCTTTAATAATTTATCCAACCCCCACCCCCCTCTGAAAAGTTGAATATTGACATTGAACAGCCATATCCGATTCGACTGACAAAATTCTGTGTACAGCCCTATATTTGCATTATTAGGTTACTGTATATAAGACCTCTCCATGGGTTGCCTAGCAACACCATCTCATCCCTGGCACAGCCATGGTGCAAGTAAACTTTATTTATTCATCCAATGCACACGACAGATTGTTACTCGTTCTCATTGAAGTTAACTGTGATGTTCCACTGGTTGGCTGGTTGGTGGTGGAGTGCACAGGGTTCAATCTGGCATTACGAAAATGAAATTCAAGGACTTTCAAGTTCTATTTTGACTTCAAGGACATTTTCAAAGATATTTTTAAGGAATCCTAGATTCCTTGACTCCAAGATTCAGGGAAGATAGAATTTTATGACGGAGTTATTCGATGGAGTCTGATACAGTTCTCAACATTTGTTTCATTTTACATTACAAATAAAAATAAGCCAATTCTATAAAAGTGTCATTGCTTTCCTTCAAATAGATATATTTAATAAAAGACCAGGGAATCCCAAGTATTTTTGTTACTTTATGGCATTTAGATATAATAACATAGAATATATATTAATATAGAATATATTGTAATTATCCTGGATGCGTTGGAGTATTGTTAATTGTCAGTTATAATGTGTTTTACTGCAGGCGGTACACAAATCTCTCGATCTGGTGCGGGGGTGTGTGTGGCGAGACAGAGACAGAGAGAGAGACAGAGAGAGACAGACAGACAGAGAGAGAGAGAGAGAGAGAGAGAGAGAGAGAGAGAGAGAGCAGACGTTAGATCAGTGAGTCTTCCGCAGCAGCTTAGTTTATATTAAAGTAGAATGAGCAGCAAAGCTTTGGTCAACGGTTTCGTAACTTTGGAATCGGGCCATCGACCAATTCATGGTACATTTATCTCAATCCAGGGATCCACGTATCGATGTAGTCTCTGCTTCAATCTTTCATGATTAAAGCGGATTCTGATTCTAATGGGGGGGGCCCACCTGTCGGATCTCCTCGCACACCAGGGTGAAGACCCAGAAGTAGAGAACCAACTCCAGGGTGGCAGGGCCGCGGGGGGGAGGCGGCTTGAAGTCCACCAGCAGGACGTAGGAGAAGAGGCAGAGGAACAGGAAGTACATCAGCACGTTGCCGAGGAAGGAGGTGACCGGCGCGTACCAGAACTGCCGCCAGCGCTGCACCACAAAGGGACGCTTGGGGTTGGAGGAGGAGGAGGAGCCTGAGAGAGAGGAAAGCATTGACATTTGGGTAACATCATTTGTGTGTAATTTCATCAATTTAGTAAGAATAAAAAATAAATAAAATTTAATAATAAATAAATAAATTAATTATAAATCCACCTTTCATATTGGTCTTGAGAGCTGCATATTCCTCTGCGTCTTCCTCGCTGGAGAGACAGAATCGGAAAGAAAAGACGTTCAGACGCAAGCTATTTTCGATTTAGTTTGTTGTTGTTATGGGTATATACGGTATTATTACATATACAGTGTAATACCAGTAATGTAGTGCAATAACACTGGTATTACACTGTTCTAAGCTAGTTAGTACATAGTGGTAACTCATTTATAATTTATACCCATAGCAATAATTAATCCTGTTTATAATATCGCATTTTGTGTATTCTGTATATTTTTATATAGCTGAAAATTTTCTGTTTGTATTTTTAGTATTTTTATGCAGCTATTTGTATATATTTGAATATTTTCATTTTTTATTTTAATTTTACTTCACTTTTTATTTTATTATTAGGGGTCCAGCCTCCAGGGTTGGGGGGCGTTGTGCAGGTTGCATCTCTTGGGGGGGGCATTCGCTTCCGACGAGGTGTGTGGTGTAGACTCCTTTGGTGTGTAATGGTTGCTTCACCATGCAGGTTCTGTGCTGGTTCGAGACGAGAAACAGCCGGAGCTGCTGCTGCGTTCAAAGTAAACTCGGAAAATTGTACCTCGTTTTAGTAGTAATGCTGATGTAAAGACAAGCGACGAACTGATGCTACGTTCCATGGGACCACGAAAATTTGTAATTGGTGTTGATACGTATACGATTCTCATCTATCACAAATAACCTGGACCCTGTGTATTTCTGCCTGCATCTATAATAATTATCTTCATTCAAATTGTATTTATTTCATTTTTACTGTTAAGCATTTTTTTTTGGCTCAGGTCGATGTGAACACACCAAAACCTGTTCTTGTGTGTGTGTGTGTGTGTGTGTGTGTGTGTGTGTGTGTGTGTGTGTGTGTGTGTGTGTGTGTGTGTGTGTGTGTCCGCTTTTTTTTTTTTACTTTTTCACAAGGTCAGCGAGGGAGAAGACGGTGACCTCGTTCCCGTCCAGGCTGTCGGTGTCCCTGCCGTGGTGAATCTCTACGTACTTCACCTCCTCCTCCTGCTCCCTGAGGGAGAGACATTCAGAGGAATTTATTATATAAAAATAACAATAATAATAATAATAATAATAATTATTATTATTATTATTACTTATTTTATTTTTATTATTATTATTATTAATAATAATAATAATAATAATAATAATGTGTTATTTGTCACTAGGGATGATAAAATTAACTTTATTATAAAAATAAAAAATATGCATACACACACACACACACACACACACACACACACACACACACACACACACACACACACACACACACACACACACACACACACACACACACACACAGACCTGAAGCTGATGAGCTCAGTGTAGATGAGTGGAGGCAGGAAGAAGTTCAGCACCAGCTTCCACACCGCTGTGCTCCTCTCCATGTCGCCCCACCAGATCTGGGACAGTAGGGACTACGGAGACCCATTTATTTCCATTATTTCCATTTCTTTAAAAGGTCACCTCGGTATCCTAATCCAAATTCAAAGCGCTCGTAAAGCCAACTTGTTACACTTAAAGTATTTGGATTCTTTCACGTATTGTTTAAGGTTTGTATAATTTGAAGTCATTTATAGCAGTGGTTTTCAAAGTGGGGTCGGGGTGTACAGAGTGTGTAGAGAGTGTACAATAATGACTGTTTTGATCTTAGTTATCTTTCTGACTATAGTCTAGACCAGTGGGTTTTAACCAGAGGTCCGCGACCCCTAGGGGGTCTGCAATGGTACTGCAGGGGGTCCGACAATTTTTTTTAAATGTCAAAATTATTTTTGTGAAGAATTTTTATCTGAAAATTTTAGGCCATAATAATAACTACATTTCTACATTTTTGGTGCTTAACAGGATAGTGGGCGGTATAGTGCCGTGAAATTATTCCATTGCCAAAAAGTGTTCCCATCCCTCCATATGGAGTTTCGAATCACATATGGTGGTCAGGAGAAAATCTGACCTGCACCCCATCGTGGCTGAAGAAGAGGCGGGCGTCGGCAGCCGTGGCCATCTGCAGGCAGGTGGCGCCACCCCATGCGGGGGACTTCCTGATGAGGAGGGTGAAGGTGCGGCTCTCGCTGCTCTGGTAGCAGTCGCTGAACACGTCTGAAAGGTCCCACGCAGAAAACACACACAAAAAAAAACAAAAAAATAAGAAATATTGGTGGTAGAGCCTGTCTACAAGGTTGACTTAAGCATGAGCGAATATACAGGAAAACTGTTTTTCATAAATAAATCCAAGCAATTTATTTAAACATGAATATCCTATTTAGTTATGATTCATAGAAAGATCCATAAACAATAAATTGCTACATAATTTTTTGTTTTTTAGCTTTAGCTAGTGTCCATACACCCCCCCGCATATCTGAATATGCGGAGGGTGGGGGGGGTTGGAGGGCTGACTCACCATGGGCAAGGTTCTCGAATCTCTGGGCAAGTTCCTTCATGGAGAGCTTGGTCTCTGTCTCGCTCTCCAACTTGGAGAGCTCCCGCAGAATCTTGCAGCCGCTCAGAGCGCTCAGCACCGACTCCCCTGCCTGACCAGGTGGTGGGGAGGAAGAGAAAAAAAAAACCAACGCAGTTCAGAAAAGGGATACCCGGTGACATCGTTGCCATCCGACCGCATTTCTGCTTCTGATGAATCTCTCGTTAAGCGCCTCACCATCTCCCAGAAGTAAACAGCCATCTCGTTGCGGTTCTGCAGCACGGCCCAGATGAAGAGGGAGGACCAGGGGGAGAGACAGCGCTGGTCCCGGTATGGACAGTCTCCGAGCAGCAGCTTGTTGATTTGCTGAGGTGATGGAGGGAGGCGATGGAAAGAAAGGTGGTGGGGGAGGGAGAGAGAGAGAGAGAGAGAGAGAGAGAGAGTGGTTAAGGGGGAGGAATAAAAAAAGGACAGAGAAATTAAAATAAATGAAAGAGAAAAACCAAGGTCTACTAATTTATTTTTTTGGCCTGCCTGTGAGATGAGCCGGGATGGAGTAACGGTAATTCTATCCCTTTTTCACTAGATAGAGCTGTTGCACAGTAAGAGTTTCAGCCCGAGCCGGCCCTCAAAATGTAATGTTGGGTAAGAAACAACACACAAGAAGTTGGAAGTTAAATATAATAACTCTGTTTAAATAATTATGGTATAATAACCCATTTATAACAATCCAAACTCTGATGAAATACATTTAAATGCCACGGTAAATAAATGGTATGGTTGCCACAGACGGACATAGTTAATAATAATAATAATAATAATAATAAAAACATTATTATTATTATTATTATTATTATTATTATTATAACAACAACAACAATAATAATAATAATAATAATAATAAATATAGCTGCAGGCAGCAATACACAGTGTCCAGTTTAGTCGTGTTTGGCATAATTTCAGAGCTTCCCTAATTTTTTCATATGATTATTTCTCAAGCTCATGTGTGTGACCAATCACCATGGACTTACATCTGGACCAATCACTGTGCACTTAGGTCATTGAATATTTCTCTTCTGTAATTCTGTTGCAATATCCCCATGAATGGTGTTTGAACAATTACAATCATTCCCGGATCATGCAGTGTGGACACAAAAGAAAGGGTCTCTTCCTTCAAAGCTTTTAAGGACCTTCTGCTGTACGAAGTAACCTTCTGTGACTGATTACAGTTTTCGGGGTTTTGTAAAAGGCAACACAAGTTACAGTTTTCCGAGTTTCATTTAAATTCAGCATCGACTCAAATTGTCTGTCTCCGTGTCACAAGTGGCTGGATGCAAATTCTGAGACAGGAATCTTGGACGTAACAGTACATAACTTATGATGATGTCACAAACCAGGCCGCCCCTGAAACTAATGAAATCGCCTCAACGTTCTTCTACTTCTGGAAAAATTATTACCATTTTTCACTAATTTCTGCTCTAAATGAAGAACAATATTGATAAAACTCGAACAACAAGCTGTCTGAAACATCCCCCTTCTAACAAGACCTCAAACATGTCTGTGCATAAGATTGTGTTCCAGATACTCTGAGCCAGAAAAACGCCAAACGCCAACACCCTAATAATAATTAAAATAATAAAGTTTAGGTTAGTCGTGTTTGGTACGTATTCGTTTCCCGGGTTCTCTGAAACTCAGCACAATTTTCTGAGTTTAAATTGAACGGCACATCAGCTCCCCCTGGTCTGTCGTCTCCTGGTTGCTCGTCTCACGGAGCAACTACTATGCTGTCTACATAGCCCAACCCTCCTGTCTTTAAACCATCCGTCTATGTTTTCCTTTAAACCAGAACTTCTCCAAACCGGTTTGATTATATGCAAAACGACTGAACCGGCATTTGTCATCATAAGACGTTTTGGCAAATTAAACAGTAGGGATGGGTACGAGTAATCAATCAATCGTGACGTGCCTGCACAATCTTTTCTCCTCATAAAGGCTATGCATGTCACAACTACATGTTGGCTCGATTTATTAAACATTTGTAAAAAAAATAAAAAATAAACAAATATATTTATATAGCCTACACATTGGCTTTGACGTGGCTGCGCTAGAGTTTCAGTTAGAAAAAATTGGTGCCAGTCCACATGTCCTGGGAGATTTCAATTTCCCGGACAAATGGGAGGGATTCCGGTCAAATATTATCTGTGTTTATTGAGCTTAAAAACAATTGATAGCCAGGATATATAAAGAATGATATCATTAAGGCATGTAGATGTACAATATTTTTCTTAAATATCCCAAATTAAATAAGTCCAGTCAGTTCACGCCTTTATAAAAAAAAAAAATATATATATATATATATACATATATATATATATATACAGTGTGGCAAAAAAGTATTTAGTCAGCCACCAATTGTGCAAGTTCTCCCACTTAAAAAGATGAGAGAGGCCTGTAATTTTCATCATAGGTACACTTCGACTATGAGAGACAGAATGGGGGAAAGAATCCAGGAAATCACATTGTAGGATTTTTAACTAATTAATTGGTAAATTCCTCTGTAAAATAAGTATTTGGTCACCTACAAACAAGCAAGATTTCTGGCTTTCACAGACCTGCAACTTTTTCTTTAAGAGGCTCCTCTGTCCTCCACTCTGTTTGAACTCGTTATCAGTATAAAAGACACCTGTCCACAACCTCAAACAGTCACACTCCAAACTCCACTATGGCCAAGACCAAAGAGCTGTCAAAGCACGCCAGAAACAAAATTGTAGACCTGCACCAGGCTGGGAAGACTGAATCTGCAATAGGTAAGCAGCTTGTTGTGAAGAAATCAACTGTGGGAGCAATTATTAGAAAATGGAAGACATACAAGACCGCTGATAATCTCCCTCGATCTGGGGCTCCACGCAAGATCTCACCCTGTGGGGTCAGAATGATCACAAGATCGGTGAGCAAACATCCCAGAACCACACGGGGGACCTAGTGAATGACCTGCAGAGAGCTGGGACCACAGTAACAAAGGCTACCATCAGTAACACACTACGCCGCCAGGGACTCAAATCCTGCAGTGCCAGACGTGTCCCCCTGCTTAAGCCAGTACATGTCCAGGCCCGTCTGAAGTTTGCTAGAGAGCATTTGGATGATCCAGAAGAGGATTGGGAGAATGTCATATGGTCAGATGAAACCAAAATATAACTTTTTGGTCAAAATTCAACTTGTCGTGTTGAGGAGGAGAAAGGAGAAAGAAAGCTGAGTTGCATCCAAAGAACACCATACCTACTGTGAAGCATGGGGGTGGAAACATCATGCTTTGGGGCTGTTTTTCTGCAAAGGGACCAGGACAACTGATCCGTGTAAAGGAAAGAATAAATGGGGCCATGTATCGTGAGATTTTGAGTGAAAACCTCCTTCCATCAGCAAGGGCATTGAAGATGAAACGTGGCTGGGTCTTTCAGCACGACAATGATCCCAAACACACTGCCCGGGCAACGAAGGAGTGGCTTCGTAAGAAGCATTTCAAGGTCCTGGAGTGGCCTAGCCAGTCTCCAGATCTCAACCCCATAGAAAATCTTTGGAGGGAGTTGAAAGTCTGTGTTGCCCAGCGACAGCCCCAAAACATCACTGCTCTAGAGGAGATCTGCATGGAGGAATGGGCCAAAATACCAGCAACAGTGTGTGAAAACCTTGTGAAGATTTACAGAAAACGTTTGACCTCTGTCATTGCAAACAAAGGGTATATGACAAAGAAATGAGATGAACTTTTGTTATTGACCAAATACTTGTTTTCCACCATAATTTGCAAATAAACTCTTTAAAAATCAGACAATGTGATTTTCTGGATTTTTTTTTCTCATTTTGTCTCTCATAGTTGAGGTATACCTATGATGAAAATAACAGGCATCTCTCATCTTTTTAAGTGGGAGAACTTGCACAATTGGTGGCTGACTAAATACTTTTTTGCCCCACTGTATATATAACGAATATTATGACTAAAAACAAATCATTTTCATTCTTGAACAATAAGTAACAAGGGCAGCTGCTTTATTTAACATTTCACTTAGATAAAATTGAGATAAAATCAAAAACAAAATAAATATGGCAACTAGTTCTAAATCTAAATAAATGATTAAGTTTGTGGTGTTGCACATCTTGCTGACATATTTTACAACACAATGGATATTTACTGTCTGCTATGGGTCAGAATTTAAATATCCAAAAAACGCCAAACTATGGATGTATGTGCCCCTGTTGTCAACGATACACCATCAGCTTTGTGCTTCTCCTCTGAGTTTTGGACGCTGTGGCGCTGTTGCGTTCTTTCGGTCTACGTCCTGTCTGATTGAACATTTTTTACACCAGCCTTACCCTATCATAGACTACTACAGTTTGTATGTTTACGACTTCCTCGAATCCCGCAAAACAAGGAGGGACACAACTACATCTAACACAGGGCTAGATGGGAATAGAATGCCTCCATTTAGAAAAAGAGCAAAAGAGATAAAATATAAATCGGAAAGCCCTGCAGACGTCAAGCAGGTAAATGACAAACAGACACCTACACACATTCAGTTTGTAACCACTGTAGAGCGATGGAATGTACACCACGCAGCTCGGACGATGCAAATTGATGTTCGTAGCCACAACCTGCACGTACACAGTGCAGTGTAGCAAATTGGATGATGATGTCACAAAGCGTCCTACTCAACAAACACATATCGCTCCACCAACCAACCGGATGTTTTAGAACCTTGACATATGTGGCCCACATATGACATATTTTGCAAATTTCTAAAATCACCAGGAGCAGCCAAATAAGTTGGAAAAAACCTTTCTTGAAGGAAAGGTAGATTTTTCCCGATTCGTGTTCCTTTGTGGTTTTTTTTATCTCTCAACGTATTTTCAGACCCGGTTTGATTTATAAATAGTAGATACATGTTAAACCGTGGAGTTAAATATTCCCGTTAGATTACACGGGGAAACTCAGTTCACTTACTGAGAGGCTGAACAGCGCTGAACAACGCAGATCGATCATTCCTTTTAAAGCAAGAGTCCAGGTGAAGATCATTCCTCCGTAGTCACAATGTGAAACCGTTTTGATAGAATTCAACCTTTAAATCGTACTAACTTTACACACACATGGAGACATGGCTGGGGCATTGGTGAAGGCGTGTACCAACGTCAGCGTCACTTCTGTAAACAAGACGAGGATCCGGTTTCACTTGTCTGTGAAAACTCTGTGTTGTTATGGATTATGAGAAGCGGGTGGAGGAAGATCTAAATCATATTGTGGACCTTTATCTGACCAGTGCGATAGATCCAAGTCAGTTTAAGCAGCGCGTACAGGACTTCACTTTCAGCAATGATAGTCAGTTCTCCGACAGCGATGCTGAATCTGATATTATCCCGGACTTGGAGAACATTTCAAACAGCGGATTTCAACCTGAAAGTGACAATGAAACGGAATATTTAGAACCACCGGAGGAGACCAACGATACGTCCGTTGTTGTTACAACGGAAGAAGTTCATGACGTGAAGAAGTCTGTTGAGGTTGGTGATTTAAAATAAAATAAAATAATTCCACTTTTATAAAACATGTATATTCTTACTGTTAAATAAAAGCTTTTTTAAAAACAAAAATAGTTATGTTGTTGACGCTGTTCAACTTCGTTCAGCAGTATGTTTATAAGCCATGTGGCTTTGGCTACCCCATTTGCATTCTGGGAGCTGGCTGAATGAACCTGGTGTGGGTAAAACTTTGGAGGTGATTATCTCAGAAACACGGTTTGCCACACCCTTGTCATTAACAAGTCATAGCTTTATATATTATATAAATATATTATATAAATATTTGCTCAATTTGCACAAGTGACACCTTGTTTGGAAGTTCTGATTCTCCACTTTCAATGATGCGAAAAAAAAAAAAGTCGAAAGCCGCCAAATGACCCGAAAGTATGCAGTGGGTCACATATCGTTGATGCGCAAACATTCTGCTAATTCCGGTCAAATGTAATCGTTTTTCTCTAATACCTGCTCCAAATGTAGATCCATATGAATGACACTTGAACCACAAGATATCTGAGAAGTCCTGGTTGTAACTAGACCTCAATGGTGTCTGTAGCTCCAGCGGTTGTTGAGTTCCATAGACCTTTAGCCCGAAAAATGCCAAGGTCAAAAATAATAATAAAAATCCGAACAATAACAATAGGGGCCTCCAGAATGTGTTTGTTTACAAAAATAAACGTGGGGGTGGTAGCTCAGGAGGTAGAGCTGGTCGTCTAGTAATCTAAAGGTTGCTGGTTGGATCCCAGGCTCCTCCTGCTAGCATGCTGTAGTGTCCTTGAGCAAGACACTTAACCCCTAATTGCTCCTGATGGCTGCGTCCGTCGGTGTTTGAATAATTGTAAGTCGCTTTGGATAAAAGCGTCTGCTAAAGGGCAAAAAAGATAAAATATTGTGGTGTTGGGGTGCTGTGGTTTGAGCAGACACAACTGTCTTGGGTCTAGATAATTGGGCCCAGAATCAGGGTGGCTGTACGCCCGTTGCACACACAGGCAGGGAGAGGAGCCCTTGTCATGACATGTTTTACATCTGCTTGTTGTTCCGGCTTGCCCACTCTCTAAACAAACTGCTGTGTTTTGTACTCCATTGTCTGTGCCTGTGTCGGAGGGCCCTGAAAACTCCACTTGGTTGGCATGTGGCAGGCGGAACTGCTACAAATATCAAATGAAAAGCCCTGCCGACATCAAGCAGGTAAGGCAATACACAAACACACACACGCACGCACGCACGCACGCACACACACGCTCACACAAACATATACATACCACTACAGAACGATGGCGTCTACACCACGCACCTCGCACGGTGCGAATGTGCACCAACAGCCACAATTTGCACATATATAATGAATTGGATGATGAAGTATCCCGCTCCACGAGCTCATTCACTCCACCACCCGACCGGAAGTTGTAGAATGTTGTGAGCATTGTGATGCACAAACGTGCACAAATGATGCTCTGCGCAAACATTCTGCTACTTCAGGTAGATTTTCGTCTGTTTTTCACTAATTCCTGCTCCAAATGTAGATCGATATGGATCAAGCTTAAACCATGAGATGTCTGAGACGTCTCGGCTCTAACAAGACCTCAACCATATTGGTGGATTCAGCGATTGTCCCGTTCCAGACACTTTTGGCCCCAGACAATAGACAGCATGATCAAGCAACATCAATATAAATAATGTTATGAATAAAATAAACATTCAGAAACTTAGTAGACTTCCACCAACCTTCAGTGCCCTCCTGGTGCTGGTGCTGTGTTCGAGGCCCAGTGGACCGTAGTAGAAGGGCTGACACACGTCGCCCAGCAGGTCCCACAGCAGACGGGACACCTGGAGACAGGTCGAGACACACAATAAAAAATCACATCCGAGAGAGATTTACATTTGTCCAACTACACTAATGTTGTAAGCTCACTTCAGCATAAATATTGAGTTG
This sequence comes from Zeus faber, assembly GCF_960531495.2. Taxonomy (NCBI): domain Eukaryota; kingdom Metazoa; phylum Chordata; class Actinopteri; order Zeiformes; family Zeidae; genus Zeus; species Zeus faber. Next base: position 6,801,013 of record NC_137205.1, read on the forward strand.
TCCAAAAAGGAAAGCAAAATATGGTTACAATTACACAAAATAAATTACATTCATTTATTGATCTATTTTAAAACTAAGATGTGTTTGTATACTTCTGAGTTTTCTTGGGACACTGGGATGCCTGTTTTGAAATCAGGAATGTGCCGTAGGGGCCATGACATCTGGTCACTCCACAGCAGAGGATTAATGGAAACTGGATGTTCATAAATGGAAACTGGATGTTCATAAATGTTAATAAAGGAAAATAAGTGTTATCAAGTTAAAAATGAAATAATACAAAAAAGTAAACTAGAAAAAAATATGTTACTAGACCAAACTGACCAATTGTAAAGAACGAATGCCTAGTCACATGATATCCACCATAAGCCCCTGTGGCACAAACACTACCAGCTGAAGTTCTTTTTTTCCCCCAAACATACAAGCCATTGTTGTCATTGGCTTGCTGACGGGAAGGGCTATTAGATGCTATTAAACCACTGCGGTAATGACTAACATATGACATTGGGTGGGAAAGTGGGGACATCTCGTTTGAGGTTAAGGAGTGACGTCAGTCGCAGTTTTTATTGGAAGTGGACTTAAAACAAAGTAAATAAGTCACGTAAACGTATATAATGATAGTGTTATGTCACCATATTCACTACCAATACATATGAGATAAGATAAGAGGGAAATCTCTCATCTGGACTTTTGGTCAATTCTATGTTGTGACCTCAATTCAACGAGCATGGGTTGATGAGGTTGTAACATTTGCAACACAGATTATATACTGTGTATAAAAAAAAATTTCAGATTTTTCAGATTGTTATCAGATTTTTTAAATCCCAATAAGACACACTGTGTTGGACAGCAGTCAAATTGTTGGTTAGACATAAGTTAATATTAGTTAGACGTACCTAAATACGTTTAAAAGATTGGATTGACATTGTAACCATGGTAACAAACAACAGCTTGGAACCAAATTGGATCAACAATTCCTTGGGACACCGGGAAGCCGAGCCTAAACTCAGGCTGTCCCACAGAGACGGGGGTGTCATCCTAGATAATATAGCAGCATTACAAGCACTACCCCAGTTTCTTGTTTTTTTCTTTGTTTTTTAAGGTGGGGTTTGTTTTTCTGCAGGGAATCTTCACTTATTTGATGTTTTATGTTTAATTGTCAACCTTATCATCACAGTCCCCGCTACCTTTATCTCCTCCTACCTCACCTCGTACAAACTAAGCTCCTTGGCCGAGGCGGGCCCCGTCAGCGGGCTGTGGGCAGAGTCGGGACTCGCGCCATCCACATGGGGCATGGAGCCTGCCAGGCCCTGGCGCTCACTGAGCCGCCTCTGGAGCAGCGTGAAGGCCAGCGTGCTGTCGGACAGGGAGCGGTACAGGCTCTCCAGGCGCCGGTACGTCAGGTAGTCCAGGATGTTGAGGCCGTTTTCACAGAAGAGGCGCACAAACTGCGGCTTGTCGTTGATCAGCGCGTCCGTCATGGAGTCCTCCAGGTCCTCGTACTGTCAGAGCAGCACAGGGGGTGGTTAGGGACCAACCCTCAAACGGATATGGAGGGTGAAATGGCCCATTATACTTTCTTACTGAAACTACTTGAAATGTAATGAAATCAAAAATATGTCAATTATTAATAATATGTTTTTTATAATAATAAAAAATCATAATAATGAAAACAAATAATCTCCCTCCCCATCTAACAATATTTGCTAGATGGGGAGACACACACACACCTAAACTATAAAATGAACTATAAAAACTATAAACTATAAAATAAACTATTATCCTATCAGATTTAGAAACTTTAAATAAACATATTTCATGAAAGTCAGTTATATTAAATTAGGCCACCCCCTAACCCTTGCAATTCCTCATCGTCGCACGAAAGGGGGAACGCTCCACAGTTTGAATACCACTGCTCTAACACAACCTCACACCCACACCCTCTCACCTTCCACTGGATGTCGCCATTGAAGAGCTCGCTCTTGGCAATGTCCACCCGGTTCCAGGCCACGGCCAGCTTCAGCTCCTCTGTGTACTCGCTGGCCTCGCTGGCCACCCGTTTACTGGCTGACCGGGAAAATGCACACACACACACACACACACGCACGCATACAAGCAGGAGATACACTTAAAAAGAGGTGAGAACATGTCCCAGAACACTAAACACACAAAAAAATTGTGAAATCCATCTCAAACAATTTTTTACATAATGTAATTTATTGACAGTACCCGTATTTCTAGTGTATAGTCACCGCTGCTTTTATTTACCTCAACTGCCGTATGGGACCCATTACACAATCCACTGTCTTGATCCAAGGCGGAACATCCCTCAGATGGGTTTTAAATGTTTGTATCATACAAGTACAAAGGAACTAAATCAAATAGATCTGAAATAAAAACAGGACAGCACGGGAGGTGCTCGGCACAGCACTGGAGGAGAAAAAATAAACACACACACCGACTCAGATATAGCCTAGTTTACCGGTTTTTATTTGAGATTTTCCAAGTTTACGTCTCTTGTCTCGCAGAGCAACCACTATGTGGTCTACACAGCCCAACCCCCCTGTCTTTAAAACAACCGTCCATGTTTGCCTGTAAACCAGAACTTCTCGTTGTTATAACGCACTGTGTTGTCTGTGGAAAGAGAGCTGCACTATCAGTGACGGACAGGTGACCGTTTGGTGCTGTGTCGGGCAATGATGACGGAGTGACGCAAAGATGCGCTGAAGAATTTCTATGATTATTTATAGTTTTCGGGGTCCTAGTTTTCTGATGCGTCTATGAAACGCATTATGGACTCCTACAGTTTGTATCTTACGACTTCCTGGAATCCCGCAAAGTAAGGAGCTTCAGGTTGGACCCCTAATAATAATAATAATAATAATAATAAAAATATAAATAAATAATAATAATAATAATAATAATAACACATCTGTCCTTTTTTATTCCCTGGTAAACAGAATACGTGGTTATATGCAACCAATATGCAATGATGAGCAGGGAAGTGAAATCCGATCACAAGCGATCAACCAAGACACGTAAGCACGGAGAGACGCTGTGGTGGACCAAGGGGATGGGGCCAAGCCGCCGCTGCAGACAGGCGGTGCAGTCTCCCATCCCGGGGCCGTTCGGCTGCTGATCCTCAAAACAGGAAGTTATAATTGTGTGTGTCCCCGCCAGTAGAGATTGCGTGCAGGTGAGTCAGCCCCTCAGGCAAAGACCGAACACGAACAGCGGGCGAGCATGGAAGCGGGGATCTACGGATCCACCTGGACTATTTATATATATATTGGCCTGCGAAGCCCCTGAGTTTCTTTTTCGGCCCACGAGCCACAGTTGATTTTACAAGGACTAAGAAATAAACATGCCAACTGGCGCTGTTCGCCTCCACCTGCCTCCTCTTCCTCATTTCCTGGCCCTGAGCCAGACCACACCTTTACAGATGCATTCTGAAGACAGGTGTGAACAGCAACTAGTCTCAACTGGATGTAGTGGACAAATACTACACAATGTGGATATATCTGGGAACAAGTTACCAGGTGCATACACACACAGGACAAACATTTGCCTACAGCACACATGTACACATGTACACACGTATACAGACCTCTAACCAGTGCTTTGAGGAGAACCGTATCAAAGTCGTCAGGTCCCTCCTGTTCCCCATAGAACACTGTGATGAGATCCCTGCTCTTGTGAATGCTCAGAGCCTGGAAAGAAGGAGAGACAGAGAAAGGAGGTAAGAGATATATCAGAGGGAAAAAAAAAAAAAAAAAAAAAGATGTATGAAAGCACATACACGCTCCATCTGACTTACGCTGTCCACCAGCTTCTCCAGGTCGGCTTCCGCCGGGAAGTACCTCTTGACCTTCTCGCGGGCCCTATCGCGGAGCTCCGCGCTGGGGCTCTCGTCCGGCTCGCCCTCTAGCAGCGGGGAAGTGGGGCTGGTGGCGACGGAGGAGACGTCGCCGAGTAGCTCACTGATAAGGTCCGCAGCGGGTCCGGACCCAGCCAAGACCAGCCAGGGGGTGGCCTTTCTCAGGGAGAGCTCCAACCTCTGAGGCCGAGATGATAACATTTACATATTCTCTCGTTTGGCCCCGACTCATCTAGTCTCAGCTGACTGAAGATTCATATGTGGCAGATTAAACCGTTTTCCACCCTTTCGTTTGAACTAAATTCATATTATTCATGTTTTTTTTTCTTTATATTTTGCTAGTCTGACGTGGTTTTGGGCCTCGAGGGTTTAGGCGCCGTTTCTGACCACGAGAGGGAGCGTGAGTCCATCGTGACCTGATACAAACAAACAAACAAGGAATTCCACGTTGGAATCCATCGGGAGTCGTTTACTCTCTCTCAGGATTCTCGATCTTGTAAAAGCTAGGCCAGTGTCAATTCCAGACTTTTAGACCTTTGTTTGTCTGACATTATTTCACGCAAAGAACTTTTACTTTCTGTTATCTTACTACTCTATGTTCACTATAGGTGGACCATGCTTTCGTCAACACATAGACAAAAGATTCCAATCACGACAGACTATTTATATTTAAATTTCAGACGGATGTCCATGACTGTATCTTGTAAAACACTACTCACAAAAAGTTAGGGATATTCAGTTTTCGGGTGAAATTTCAGGATGAACATAAAATCCACTGTAACCTTTACAGGTGAATTTAATTTGACCTTCTCTAAACTTCTGAATACACATGTCCAACTGTTCAATGTTTCAGTACTTTTTGCACAACTTGCTGTTCTCTAACAAGGAGCTGAACGGCAAAATTCACAACAGGTGTTTGATCCATGAATCGACCAATACATTTCCTGGTTCAATTAGAGTTGTTATTTAAACAGTCCTCTTCATCATGCTGTTCACATTTTGACATCATGAGACCAAGACGACACTTGCGAGGCTTCAAACAGGATGTTCTCAGAGGAAAGTGGCCACTGAGCTTAGAGTGTCAGAGTGTCGTCAGCAGGTTCCAACAGAGATACAGAGAGACTGGAAGAGTCACAGAAAGGCAGAGAAGTGGACGTCCTTTGGCCACATCACACACTGATGAGCGCTTCATTGTTAACAGTGCCCTGCGGAACCGGATGATGAATGCCACTCAACTCCAGGCACATTTAAGGGAGGTGAGAGGCACCCAAGTGGCACGTCAGACCATTCGAAACCGTTTACATCAGCCTGGTCTGCGTGCTAGACAACCTGCAAGGGTACCTGACCACACCACCAGGCACAGGCATCATCGTCTTGCATGGGCCAGGGAGCATTGACGCTGGACGAGGGACCAGTGGCCTCAGTCCTGTTCTCTGATGAAAGTCGATTCACGTTGAGCAGAAATGATGGCCGCCAACGATGTTGGAGACATCAAGGAGAGCGCTATGCATCAGCCACTGTTATCACCAGACGAGCCTTTGGTGGTGGTGGTGTTACAGTATGGGCAGGTGTGTCTAGTCAATACAGAACTGCCCTACACTTTGTGAATGGTACAGTGACAAGCCCATACTACCTGAATAACATCATTAATCCAGTCATTGTGCCCCTGCATGAACAACACAGGCCTCATTTCATCTTCATGGACGACAATGCTCCAGCTCATCGAGGTCGCATCATTAGGGAACGGCTGCTGGAGGCTGGGGCACCTCAAATGGAGTGGCCTGTTCTTTCTCCAGACCTGAATCCCATAGAAAACCTATGGGATCAGCTGAGTCGCCCTGTAGAGGCTCTTAACTCTGTACCCCAGAACCTTAATGACCTGAGGGCCCCCTTCAAGAAGAGTGGGGTGCCATGCCTCAGCAGACAAAAGGTCGACTTGTGAACAGCATGAGACGTCGTTGTCAAGCTGTAATTGATGCTCAAGGGCACATGACAAGTTATTGAGACATTGACATTTTTTGTTGTGGTTTACCCACCACTGTTGTTGGCTTTTGTTTCAATAAATTGTTTGAGATGAGGAAATCACCATTGCATGTTTCTACTTAAATGCCCTACTTTCATGATATAATATCACTGTAGCGTGAACTCTTTACATTTTCAGTAAATTTCACCCGAAAGCCAAATATCCCTAACTTTTTGTGAGTAGTGTATATGGATACTGTCGTATTTACCTCTAACATCTTGGCATCCCCAGAGATGAGCATGCACAACACCGGGATCTCGATACTGCCACTGCCTGTTGGGCCAAGACACAAGAGTTACAAGTGAGAATAGTAACATGCTGCAATCTATTTCATTCTGAGGAATATACTGGTCTGTCCAGCATAGCTTTTAGCCGATAATGGGATTGCAAACGAAATAAGGCCAGCAGCTGTACAGACGTTGGATTGACTTGACCCACAGGCGACGTTCACAATGTCACCGTCCTCACCCCAGATGCCAGTGCGCTGGTGGGAGATGTAGTCCTCCAGGTTGGCCCGAAAGTTGGTGTCCCCGCCCCGCTGGCCCACGCTCCCATCGTCCACCAGCAGGAAGGCCTGGTAGTTGCTGTCCAGGCAGCAGGAGTCGCGGGACGTGTTCTGGACGTAGTAGCGGGCTGGGAAACTGCCCTGGGAGCAGAGAAACAACAATTACACATGCACGCACGCACGCACACACACACACACACACACACACACACACACACACACACACACACACACACACACACACACACACACACACACACACACACACACACACACACACACACACACACACACACACACACACAATGACAAAGTGTCCTTCAGATAAAAGATAAATGTTGTTGATATCTATTCTATATGAAACTCCAGAGTGGGAGTTAATATTAATAATATAATTACTAATATAGACGAATATACATTAAACTAATATACACTAATATGCATTTCTTATTGAAGTCAAGAAATTCTTAAACAAAAGTTTTTCTTCCACCTCCTTTAGTACCCAAACCCAACTACCAGAATACATTAAAATGGTCCAGGCCTAACAGAATAATAGCCAAATAAATTGTTTATTTTCAGGAAAAGTAAGCAGCAATCAAAATTCCCTGTGTTTCAGCATTATAGAATATTTTTGTGTCAACTCATCACATTAATTGTCCTCTGGTGTGATGTCACGTTCACAGAGAAATATAAAAAACTCATATTAGGCCTTGTTGTCAATACTATAGTTAGCCTTTCATCTGTAGTTATCTAAATATAAAGGTGTTTTCTATATGATTAAATAACGTCTTTCGTTGAAAATACAAATACTAAATGACACTACAGGACAGAGCGAAATGGACAAATGAGTGAAATTATCAAATAAATAGGAGACAAATGCCCTCTGACCATGTCAACTTTTCAAATGTCTGACAGAATTCCTGGTGGTGCTGTGACGCAAAGGACACCATGGGATCTGCAAAATTGCCTTTATTTGATTACTATAAAGTAAAATAGAAGCACTGCATCATGCATGATTTTGAACTAACTTGTACGAAATTGAACGAAGTGTGATGAATCTCTTGTAACTTCATTGATATTAAGGAACATCATTCGGGAAAATAGGCCCCTGTGACATAATGCCAAAGGGCTTTTCATCCGTTTTGAGGAGTCATTTTTTATTTTGCTGATGTTTACATTTACTACATCATGTCTGATGCAGTCGCACCACAGGACATTTTGCATGTTTAGGTTTGAAAAAATCTAAAACACACTATCCTACATAATTAACTGGAACACTTATTGAACTGAAATTGTCATGTCAGCCACCCGTCTGCTGCTGGTTACTTGATGTTATGGGATGGTGACATGCGGAGGAGGTGGACGGCCTAATCTAGAAAGCCCCGACATCGTCACTTCACCGATATCACCAGGCTATTGACAATAATAGCCCACTTTACCGTTGCACAGCATTAGACTACCACGTTTTATAGAGATGAGAAATGAGAAATAGGAGAATATTAGTGATAATGGATCTCAGGACAGGAATCTAGAAATGTGCATACGTGTTCACTCCCGTCTCAACCTCTAATTCACGGTGTTTAGGTTGTGGTTGTATGTTGTGTTTTGTAATATGTGGAAGGGAATGCCTTACCTAGCAAGTTGAGGCACGATGTTTATAGAGTCATGAACTCGGCTGAGGCAATCAAAAGTGTCATGGGAATGTGACAGGATAGTTTTAGTGGGGGAGTCTTTACCTGCGGATTGACAAGTTGCTGCCGGTTGTGCACAAGGCCCCAGGGGGCCACCCCCACCGCGATGACTTTCTTCTGGGACAGGGAGGAGGCTGCTGTGCTGTGGTCCCTCACCGCCTCGCCCACGCAGCGGCCCACCCCCTCCCGCAGGCCCCCGGTCAGGATCCAGGCTCCTGCAAGGAGCCATTTTTCCCGGGTTATTACCAATTGTTGCAAGAAGGAATACAAGACGATGAGAGGTGTACGGGCATGACAAAAGGGAGACAGTGCCGAAGAGAAAGAACAAGATAGGTGGAAGGACAGGATTAAGCAGACAGTTGGAAAGAGGCGAAAGAAATCCCGGCTATCCACACCAAAGGGTTTAGTTATAATTTAGTTACAATTTATACCCTATATACCCGTAACAACGCATAGTCTCCTCTGCATAGTATTACATTTGTAAATACTGTATATTTTTCTACAATTACTATTTCTGTTTTGTATTTCTGCATTTTTTTTATTTCAAATGTTATTCTATTTTTTATTTATTTTATTCCACATTTTTTTCAGACTTCTCAATACAAAGGTTATCAACTGTCCCCTCCCATTAAGCAGTGTCACGTGAGAGGGAGTGCTTGTCCACAGTACAAGGCTATGTTCGCACTGCAGGCAAAAGTGGCCCAAATCCGATTTTTATATGATTTTTATATGATTTTTATACATGTGACTCAGATATGCGATCTGTTTTTTTCATGACACTGGAACAGCACAAATCACCTGGAATCTGATCTTTTCAATTGGGAATTGGGCCACTTTCATATCCGGTCCTAAATCGGAAACAAGACCAATTTTTTGCAATGTGACCTCAGTCTGAACACTCTAGAGCACCAACCAGACCGCAGCGCACAAAATGTTCACGGACCGGGGATGCAAAAAATATATATACTGTACCCCTGTGTTTCGAAAATAAAGTTGGAATTACAACCCCGTCATTAGCACCGGCGAGCAGAGCGAGGTGCACCACGGCCGCCCGCCACCGTTAAGCAGCGTATACAGCGCCGGGAGGGAAAATAAATAATAGATAAATAGACCGACTCCCCACGGGGACCCACGCTCGTCGCATTTTATGAATAGCACCGGATCTAAATTGGTGTGTGTGTGTGTGTGTGTGTGTGTGTGTGCGCGTGTCCTCTGAGGGAGCGATTGAGGCGCAACTTGCGCACATTGTGTTTTTATTTTAATTTGCTAAACTTACTTATCGAACAAATCAAAAAAAAAGAACCGTGCCCCCGTCTGGATTTAAAGACTTCACCCGCAAGCTTGAGGCGAGGCACAGGGTCCCACGACGCCCGACAACCAACCGGGCCGCGGACCGTGGCAGGTCGCGCTGCACCTGCCAGCCTGCTGCATGGGACGTCTTTGTTACTTCCGCGCGTGCAGGTCAGTTCAGGACCATGACCCGTTCACACTGGAATCTGATATTTGCCATATTTAAAAAACAATGTAAACAGCCCAACAAAAAAATGGGATCTGAGCAATAAATCCGAATTGAGCTGTAAGGCTTGCGGTGTGAACGGAGCCTAAGAGCAGGAGCGGGTGTTCTACAAACAAAGCTATTTGGCACGAGATGGTAATTTGGGAGAAATTATTGTTTTTCATTGTTTATTCGGCACTGCCAAAAATATGGTTCCCTGTTGCCAGCACAACATATAAACAGGCTCTGTGCTGCATGGTAATTAGCTGCACACAGAGTTGTTATACTGCGTGGCACCACTCACACCGGTCTCCTGGACACAGATCAGGCCTAATTTTAGACTAAAACACACTTTTAATCTGGAATAACTGAATTTCCTTTCTCAGTCATGGTTTGAAATGGTCTCAGACTTGTCCTAGTCTTGGTTTTAAAAAAATGTCCAGAAGGAAGATTAGAGGCAATCGAGGTCTAAGTGAACGTTTGCATTAAATCTGGCCGAAGTCAGGTTTATCTTTGTATTGACCTTGACAAAAGAGAAAGTGGATTATCCGGACAAAAGCTTGCTTCACACCTGAAACGACAAACGACAAGAACAAACCGGAAGTCCCTTCATTCCTATGGAGAGAACGTGAGAAGATGACACGCTGCAGTGCGAAATTTCCGTGTCAACTCGAGGCTCCGGGATGCGTTCAAATTTTTCAACAAATTTCTTATTGCAACTAGTGTTAAACTATGTAAATAAGTTGCGTATTTCATAATAATGACATTATTAACATTAACTTTGGATGTCACCATATCCGCTATCCATATGTTGGGTGAATTATGTGTATTTTTTTTTATTTTGTTCGCACTTTGCAAACACTATATAAATGGAGTTTTAAACTCTCATTCATGGAACATGGTAAATGTCCAGCTGAGCAAACTACTCGCTGTTGTCCTGGGAAAAAAATGCGCTTTTCCCAATTTCCCCAACATATTTTGTGATGCAGCAAAACCCAGATGCAGTTCATACGACAGCAACTGGGAGAGAATCTGACCGTCGGATACAAATTCGCAATTGATGTGAAGCAGGCTCAAGATCAGCACCAAGACCAGACAGAAGTGTTGTTCGAGACAAGAGCCGACTAGTCCTTAATGGCCTTAGTCTTGGACTTCCTAGTCTAGAACTAATTCTCTAATTCATATTCTGGATTAATTAAAGTAGGATTATCTTCATCCTGATTTAGATTAAACCCCCTTCCAGTCCAATGTCCAGTCAAATCACGACACCAGAATATAATATCCTGTGCCCACTGTTTGATTTAGTAAGACCTCGATAGAATCCCCCAGCATCTATCGAGGTCTCGTGAAATCAAACACGGGCGCACACCTCCTCGCTCTTTCCTCACCTGTGCTCTGCGCGGCCCGGACGAGGCCGTTCCGCAGCACGTCCTTCACCCAGGTCTTGACCTTCTCGCGCCCCTCGCCGCCGACCACCGAGACGACCAGGTTGGGCGACGGCACGCCCCAGTGGGCCGTCATCAGGGTGTAGACGATCTGAGGGGGCGTGTCGCAGGACAACCGCAGGTACTGGGACGGGAAGAGACATCGATAAGTACACTACAAAGAGAGGCGAGTGCTGAGTTTGGGACAAGGATTGAGAATAAACTGCGAAACACACTTTTTAGTCAAGTAACGCCTAAACTGTGAAATGTAGATGGTGCTCCGCGAGGCTGTCCAAACCAGTTTGTACCAACATGATTTTGAGAGCCACTGTTAATTTTTAGAGAGAAAAAGTGAGAGTTTTTGAACTAGGAGCTTTCATAACTTGCAGACATTTATACATTGATATTAAGATGTATAATCTTTCTGACAACAGATATATCAGGAGGACTGTCCTGCTATGTGAGAATACTGTTAAACCTCTGAATATATTATATATTTTACTTGAAGTGGATTTAAGAAAAGGACTTGAATATAAAGATATCATTGTGTTGCAGAGAGCCCCGAAATTTCCGGTGCTATGTTTGGAGAAACTACAGCACTGTGTGCCATCCAAACACTATTTTTTTCATTTTTAAGGACTTCACGCAAAACAAATATAAACCATCTCCAATAAGATATTTATTAAATAAAATGTAATATAATTTTAATTTAATTGTATATTATTTATATTAGTATATATATTTATTATTCATCTCATTGTCTTCCACAATTATGTGTTTTTCCAACCATGCCGGATTAAATATTAATTTCCCTGGCATCATCTATTTCGTAAAATATATTCTGGAAAATGTTTATTATGTTACAATTTGAATAACAAAACCAGTGGGAATATCAAAGGTTTTCAATGATTGCATTCTTTTCAAGGAATTTTCAAGCACTTCAGCACAAAAGGTCAAAATCAAAGTCAAAGTCAGAGATATTTTCAAAGTGGTCTTGTACTTCAGGTGATGTAGGATTTTGGAGTTTAATAAATATCAAAATAAACATACATACATCATCACAATTACTAAATAATGCACAGAAAGTGAAATGTATAAAAAGCAAAAAACAAACAAAAAATGATTCCCACATAGTGGCATCCATCATTGTTAGCGGTTGTCCTGGCTGAAGATGATGACCTCCTCAAAGTCCTTGAAGCTCACGTAGCCATCCGAATTGCGGTCGACGTGTCGGAAGGCCTCCACCACCGTGCTCTGGGGCAGGTCGGGCGCTACCCGGGCGAAGGCCGCCTGGAAGTCGTCTAGTTTGAGAAAGCCCCGGCAGTGCACATCGAAGGCGTTGAAGATCTGCCGGGTCCTCTCGAAAGCGTCCTCCTCCGAGAGCTTCACCGTCATTAGCCTCTCGAACGTGTCGAAGGAGACTCCCCGCGACTCGTCGGGCCGCGGCTCTCGGCCCACGAGCAGATCGGTTTCCAACTTGGACGGCTTGTAACCGAACAGCATCACCACAGCCATCTTCATGTCCTCCCTGCTCAAAAAGCCGTCTTTGTCCGTGTCGCAGAGGCCAAAGACCACCTCGATCCTTTTCCTCTCGTGGTCTGCGATTTCTCTTGGCTGTTGCCTTAGTCTGGTGAAAGACGACATCGCCACGGAACGGTAATCAACCTAGTTTGGGTTTGTGGATGCTCAAAACACAGTTGGTTCGAGACTGCAAGCTGGGCTCACTTGACAAATGAGCTGGGCCTGCATTCCCTGGAACAACAGGAATGACATTAATTAATATGAAGCCATTAGAAATATTTAATAATATATATCATATTTATAGTATATAATTATAATAATTATATTTTATAACATGTCCAAATAGTTAAGGATGTGGATCTTTTTTTTTAATACAGTTTTATGTCTATTTGACATAGTGTAATGTGCTTTTGATTATATTTGTTTTACATAATATAAGCACATTATTTTATGCATTGCATAACTGGGAGCTGTTGATGCTTTAGTGTGTAGGACCATCTTAAAATTGCACTTCAACGTCTTTATATCATTAGCTTATTGTTCTATGCTTTTATAAATAAACTTGCCCTTCTTTAAAATCCATACATGCGGAAAAGAAGTACCAAGTTATCAAAGAACGCAGTGCAGCGTGACTGAGCTTCGCTAGCCGCGATTGCGCCGCTCTCCTCCATGGCAACGGACCAAACACAGTGGCTCTGAGCAGCGCTTCCGGTTTACTATACGTTAGCGGCTAAGGCTAAGGCTAAGGCTAAGGCTAAGGCTAAGGCTAACTAAAAGCCAAATAAAACATAAGGTTCGCTATTGCGAGCTCACACGTTCTGGGCAGCATTGTGGTAGCGAGGAGCCCCCCTGGCCTCTAGCAAGGTGGTGGTGGTGGTGGTGGTGGTGGGGATAATAATAATAATAATAAAGACAAAACCTCCAAGACAGGACCATGCCTCTAATACTACAACCACACAACTGCCGCCGTTGTTCGCGGCGCCACGTTTGAGTTGATGATGAATGTACATTTCCAGAGACAACGTTTTGAAGTACTTACGGGCTCTCCGGGGCTTTGGGGAGCGTGCATTCGCAACACGCTGACCGAATGAAACCACAGCGTCATGTTTCGGGACGAAGCTCAGGTCTGCAGCGCATTCGCAGCGTCTCGTCCGACTCCGCGGTGCGTTCCGAAACCTCGGATTTTTCAATACACAACTGTTGCATGGCTGCACTTCGATAGAAACACGCAGGGAGTGGTTTGTGTTATCGTATTGATATTAGACAGCATTTAAAAAAAAAAAAAACACTGACAACCTTTTGATTTGTGAAAACAGGGGAAAGGTGGTTTTCACTTTTTTTTTTTTTTGCTTCGCACAGGCCACTGGAGATCAGGTCTTAGCTCAGAAGCCGCAGTACTTATACTGTCAAACCAGGACTACATTATGAAACGGAAGCCTAAACAGCGTTTCAAACTCTGGGCTGTTTGAACACAAGGAGCACAGCTGCGCAGGCTGGAAATCCTGGCCACTGGATCCACAGTCTAATTTGGAGGAGGGTGGAATTGCGTATGATAGAACTTCAAATATATATTCAGCAGAAATGTCCTACTTAGTCCACAGCCCCATTACAGTCACAATAAATAACAATAACATTACTTTCCCTCTTCCAAAGCCTGATCGGAAATTCAGGCCCAATCAATGGGGTCCCCTTGCATTAATTATTCCACGAGTGCCTCAATTTGATAGACAGGGCAGAATTATTGGCTGATCTACTGAATACAGAATGTTGTCACGTGGAAATAAATACCTAATTTGTTCTAATATGATCCGGCAGCTGTCATCACAAGTGTGACTGCTGCACTAGATTTGTGGGCATGCGGTTACATTGGTGAGGCATACCACTGTGAATGAGTGATGTGTCTCTCTGAGTAAACATACCACCGCGAACCCAGGCAGTCGACCAGGAGCCGAGATACGACGGACACCAGATTGCATGGGTGTGCGTTTGTGTCTGCAATTGGGCCTACATGTGCACATATATCAATGTAGTTTACACAGAGTAATAACAGTAGACAGCGTTCTACAATATGGCGGTCTAGGGCAGGGGTCTCAAACCAAAGGTCCGGGGGCCACATCCGGTCCGTGCAAAAAAATGTATGCGGCCCCGCTACTGATTTTAATATGAATTCAGAAATCACAATGCTTGATGATCGAACGCAATTTTACTTAAAGCAACACTATATACACATTTTTTACATTAAAATAACAGCTTCAAAATCATTTTGATGGTACACTGACTTGTAAAACGGAGAATGGCACCTCTTTCATTCCCACCCACCCCTCCGAACGTCTGTTCTTGCACTATGTAACTTCTGTGATCGGGTTCAAAACCGCAGCAAAAGTGTGTTATGCTTTACGGCACTACGTCAGTTCCTTGATATTTGGCTCAGGGTTACTGTTAGCCAGTAATAACAGTTTTATTTAAAAAAAACAAATGTTAAATTATAAACTTGCCGCTCAAAATGTCCGGTAATAATCGTCATACAATACGATTTGATATAGAATAGAATATATAAATAGAATATAAAACATAGTAATTACTGAATAATAATAAAAAAAAATAGTATAGCTCTGTATCAATTCAAAATGCAAAAGCAGGAATATATGCACAATGTCCTGCTTTTAAATTTCCCATTGTCGATACGGAGGTTTAGTAGTTTATTGTTGTTTTTAGGTTTATTATTATACATAACTTTTTTTTCTACTGAGCCAATTTTCTTCTTTTTTTAAATTTGATTACTTTATTGTTATCACCTATTTGCTATGATGATCGTTTTGTTATGAGTATGCGGCCCCTGATCTCGGGTGCGTTTCCATTGCTTGTTTCCGTGGCACTCACGTAGCTGTGCCTGCGCCCGGCCCCGGCGAACTCCAGCTCTCCGAAGGCATCGGTGGGGTATTCTGAGGAGTGCTGAGCACTGTCCCACTGGCTGACAATGGCCGCTCCAAAATAGTCGCCTGTGGCAATGGAGCCGTGCGTCTCCCTCCCGCCGCCGCACTGGCACAACGCTCCATTACTGACAGAGAGAAGAGACGAAGACACACAAATAAATACACAGAGGTGGAAATGAACACATCAAAACTACTCTTATTACAGTAATTAAGAATATTTTGATCTGTTCTTTATTGAGTATAGCTAATTGATATAATTAATAAATAAAGATAATTTCTAATAATATAATAATAATCTGTACGACAGTGATCATAAAATTCAACATTAATCCATTTGGATTAATAACAATAACTCGCAAGAATAATTTTAAATATGAATTCCCGAGTCAGATGTTTATATTTGCCACTACTGTGTGCACAAAATGATCGGTGCGGGGGGGGAAGTACTGCTTGTTCCAAAGTTGAAGATAAAAATCAATAACAACATTTATTTTCAATCTTCGGTCGGAAATGCATCAAAGGCAACAGTGAGAATTGTTTTTTCTGTATTTTTAGTTGTTGTGTTTATTTCGGCTTTTGGAAATGTATTTTTTTAATTAACTCATCCTAGAGCCAAATTCCAAATGGACTTCCGGTTTGTTGTCGGAGTTGGTGTGAGGCAAGCTTTTGAATATATACGCTCAGTCAAGTCATTTTCCTCAAGACTACTCTCTATTTAAGGAAATGATGCCTGCAGTGGCAGTACTCTTAGGATTTCCGGTACTCTATCAGAAGTGCATTTAAAAACGCAATACTTCAAAGATTTTTTTGTTTTGTTTTGTTTTCAGCTGAGCAGCTGTGCTAAAGAGAAGAATATGGAGAAGGTTACTACCTGAAGGAGTCCTCTACAAAAGTGGTGCACACTCGCTTTTTGATGATCTTAGGAATCCAGCTCTGGCAACAGAAAGAGGAGGCAGAGACGGTTAGAAAGAAAGCAGCCTTTTCGCACATCAGCTACTTCCAGCTATTTCCCAACTTCAATAGTTTGCCTTCAGCTACTTTCGTTACAGCGCGATCCCATTGGACTCATCGTTGTGTTTGTCGTTGTTTTCTCACGTCTCATGTCACATGTTGTCTTGGACCTCGGGAAGACTAGCCGGTAGTCGAAGCGTCAGCTAATGGGCATCCTGAAAATGGACATATCTCTGCTACCCATGCTTTAGAGTTGAGAACATTAGACATTACCAACAATTCTCCTTTGAAGCAAAAGCACCTACAATTTGAAACCACGGGGTGGATCAACAAGTCTATTCTCTTTGACCTGGTGGGTGACGTAAAACCGGATTAAAATTTCAATTACATTGTGCCTTTGTAGGCTCGCCTGCAAAATATGTGTGTGAGGGGAAGGTCGAAGGGAAGGCGATCCCATTTTGTTCACAACAAACAATTGGTTTACGATTGTTTTGTGGCTGCAGGGCTCCCAGATGGGGGGGAGGCGCTTGTATAAAATGCGTGACAGACTTGTGGAGATCGCAAGATCTGACGCCAGACATGAGAGGATCGAGGGAATAACAAAAACAAAGCGCGGGGGTTAAATTGCATGAAGTAAAGGAGTGAAGATATAAGGACAGGAAGGAAGGCGTCAGCTGATCCAAGAAGGGGGTTGCAGAGGGAATGTGAGGAGGAAGGGAGGGGTTGGGGGTTTCAGGTGGTGGGCAGCTTTGATGAAAGGGTAGAAAAGAGAGGAGGATGGCAAACGAAAGGAGGGAGGAATGTCAGGAATGCACAAAAAATAGATGGATTCAAGTTGAGGCAGGAGGGATGGGGGCTCGACATTACAGACACTCCAGCATAAGCTGGGAAATGTTAAACCTTGGGGTCTGGAGTGTGTTAACACACAGGAAAAAAAAAAAATCTGTAAGTGGGATTTTCATTCTGACTACTAGCACGAAATAAAAGCAGTATACTGGTTTCGCATTTTCTCCAATGAATGTTCTATTCAATTCAAGGTCGGGCGAGAATAGGGATATAGGATCATACCCCCAGTATGAATTTCAATTACAATTTGAAGGTGCAGCGTGTAGAATTTAGTGCCATCTAGCGGTGAGGTTACAGATCGCAACCAACTGACTACCCCTCCCTCCCCATGGCGGTGCAATATGGCGCCCTCCGTGGAAGAGACAGTGGCTGCCAAACTCGCAAAAAATGAGAAAGGCCCTCTCTAGAGCCAGTGTTTTGTTTGTCCGTAACATGGCAAAACATGGCGTTGCAACATGGTGGCCTCCGTGAAGCGTACCTGCTCCCTATGGAGATAAGAACGTCTCATTCCAAAGTAACGCCAACACAACAATTCTTTAAACATTATTAAAACATATTTATGAATATTATATTCTATTTCCGCCAAGTCTGTTCCGTAAATTCTACACACTGATGTCAGCGTTTGCACGCCTGGCTGAAAATTTGAATGTACCCAGGGCTCAAAACAAACTTAAAAATTGGTTGCCAGGCTGGCAACCAGGTATCAGCATTTGGTTGCCAAAACTGAAAATATGGTTGCCATTTTTATTCACCTTATATTTCGCATTATTAAGAATACTATGCAGTTATACGTCAGTTTGATAATGAAAATGGGACATAAAAGAATGTTGAAAAGCTTTATTACAGTAACCAAACAAAATTCTTTGTAATTTGTGTTTTATCTGATACTTTACAGAAATGGAATCTTCAGCGCAGAAGAAACAGAAGTCAAGACAGACAAGAGCTGTGATAACACTAACTCCTCTGGTCACACTCACACCTGTGTCTCTGTCTCTCTCTTACACCCACATGTACTGTTTATAATCACACACAGCCAATAGGCGTTTTTGCACAGCAGGAACCATTTTGTAGTCCTAAGAACTTTTTGGAGGAGCCCTCCCTTTCTTTGTGTCCGCACTGCAGGAACTAGGAACCATCGTAGTTCTTAGAACTCCTTTTTGAGGACCAACCGGCACACGAGGAACCTTCAGTGACGTAAGTGCACAGTAGTCTAGATGTAAGTCCCTGTCCCTCGCCCCCAGTTCGCTGAGGACAGTCCGCCCGGTCGAGTCGCATCACTCTGGGTGCAGACCAGACGACATACAATCAGCGGTAATAAAAAAAATAACCAATAAAGATCAAAACCAATAAAATGTTTTTTTTTGTTTTTTTTTTTATTTTGTTTTCCCATTTATCTAGTTCTCGGGGGACCTCCCCAGTTCCTAGTTCCCATCAGAGAGTCCCCAGAACTGTTCAGTGGGAAAACGCCTAATAAAAATCTCAACGGTCCTGTTTGTCCCCTCATAGTTAACAATGGTAAATTATATTTGCATCTTTCCATTTAAAAGTAGCTCTCCACCAGATGAGGTCTGAGCCATGCTCATTATTGATGCTGTCTGTCTGCAAAGATAAGAACTGGTTATTGTATTGTGACGTCTATATGTTTACAAATTTGACCAAATTGACTAGAAAAAAAGGCAGATATACAGATATTTCCATTTCCTGTGATGTCAACAGGCTTTTCAAGAGGCAGAACCCCCGCAAAGCAGCCAGACCAGACTGTCTCTCCATCCACCCTGAAGCACTGTGCTGACCAGCTGTCTCCGGTGTTCACAGACATTTTCAACACCTTACTGGAGACATGCCATGTACCAGTCTGCTTCAAATCCTCCACCATCATCCCAGTCCCAAAAAAGTCAAACACCACAGGACATAATGATTACAGACCCGTCGCCTTGACCTCTGTGGTGATGAAGTCTTTTGAACGCCTTGTGCTGTACCACCTCAAATCCATCACAGACCTTCTCCTGGACCCACTGCAGTTCGCCTACAGAGCCAGCAGGTCTGTAGACGATGCAGTAAACTTGGCCCTCCACTTCATCCTCCAGCACCTGGACTCCTCAGGAACATACACCAGGAACCCGTTTGAGATTTCAGCTCTGCCTTCAACACAATCATCTTGAATCTTGAATCTTGAATCATCCCGGCTCTTCTGCAGGACAAGCTCTCCCAGCTGAGCGTGCCTGACTCCACCTGCAGGTGAATCACAGACTTCCTGTTTGACAGGAGGCAGCCTGTCATTCGCTCCGCTGAGAAGGTGATTGGTTGCAATCTGCCATCTCTCCAGGACCAGCACGCCTCCAGGACCCTGAGGCGTGTAGGTAAGATTGTGGTTGACCCCTCCCATCCCGGACACAAACTGTTTGTAACACTTCCCTCTGGCAGGAGGCTGCGATCAGATAAGGACAAACCTCTCGCCACACGAACAGTTTCTTCCCGTCTGCATCTGGTCTCATCAACAAGGCCCGGGACCCCCACTGAAACGGACCCTCACACCCGTCCCCATAGACACTAGATATGACGTTTGATATGTCAATGCATTACATTAACGCACATTCTTCATTCTTCTGGACTATTATCCGTGCACATTGCATACTGTTATACTTCATACTCTGAACATTTGCACATTCCTTCACAAACCGTACAGCTCTTAAAAGAAGAAAAAAATAAAACAACCTTATTTTACATATTCTTATATATTTTACATATTGTTTTCCCTATTGTTTTATTTTATATTTATGTTTCCTGGATGCCCCGAACACCAAGACAAATTCCTTGTCCGTGTAGACTTACTAGGCAATAGAGACAATTCTGAAATTGTATATTTTTATTTTATTTTGGTTCGTTTTGTAAGTACACAATATAGTTTCAGTTAGTTTTCATTTTTTCTGTCTAGTTTTAAATAAAATGTTTTTCGACACAGTTTTAATTTTTAGTTTAGTTTTAGTTAGTTGTACAGGAATGCAAGCACGTGTATGGTGAAAAAAGGTCTGAAATATACTTATGGTGGTAACCGACTTTTTTTTACTGATTCCCATGAACACGTCACTTCTGACATGCATTACAGTTTTCCGAGCCCATAAACGCAGCATTGGAGCGCTTTCAACCGTAGACGAGATCCGCATTCGTGTCTTAGTTCTACATAATATCAGAGAACAATTCCACTCGATAATCGATTGCGGATGGCGTCGTTCTCTCGGACAGATAAAAAAAGAAAAATGTTAAAAATGGGTAGGCCCCCCGTGACGTCATGGAGAAGTAGTGTAGTACTTCTCCATGACAAATAAAACATATTTTTTTCTGAAAACATAGTTGATATCATATAGACTTGTGGATTCTTTGGGAGCTAAAACTAAAATTATTATTACATTGTATACATTGTATAGTACTGACGCAATTATTTATAAACGTTTCAAACCCAAGCCAACTACAAAAACTAAAATTCTGCGCCATTTTGTTGTGCATCTTGATGCAATGGCCTCATGGGTAAAGTACTTATATTATTATAAACCTAAAAAGGAAACTAAGGTGTGGGTGAAAAACAACATGCATGTTTCTATGAGTTAATTTGGTCGGGGAATCTACCTGCGTTGTCAGAATTTACATATGTAATTTGCAAAGCACTAAATTATGTGTTTGGCCATTTTAAGTTGCGCCCCCTATTGACACTAGCACTCCTCCAGAAGTACATGTCCAGAGCTGTCCAAAACAGTTTACTTTATTTTGGTAGATCTTTTAATTACTGAGATATAGGGTTTCAAAGATGACCTCTGGTCAAAGTTCAAAGGTCAATATCTAAGGGCCCTCCTCGAGCCACACGACTGTAAAAAAGATTCAAGAGAGATAAGACAAAATGGCGGTTGAAAAGAAAACCAGATCTCAGTTTGCACAAAATCTGCTTCTGAACAAATTTGAGGTGAGAAATAAGCAATCCAGTTGCGGAATCTTCACTTATATTAGATCTACAAGGCCTAATTTAAAAATTTGTTCTGACTTTCGTGAGGCAAGGACACTGCTGCACTGGTGGTTGCCACTGCTTTCTTGGCAGTGCTTCAAGCTTGTGGGGGACACCGCACTGCGCTAATTTTGTTTCATTCAATTTGGAAATGTCTAAAAAGAAAATAAATGCATCTACAATTAAAAAAACACACTGTTTTTGTCAGTTTTGTTTTGAGAAACACAGTGGATCGCACAAGACACACAGCACGATTATTTGTTTAAAAACTTACATTTCCATCGTCTGCAGTTTTGTCACAGACAGCTGGTATTAATTCCTCTTTCTTTTAAAGATTTGTGCTGGTCTGTGCAGCCAACAACAGAGTTAGCAGGTCCAGTAGTTCTCAAGGCGTGGGTGGAGTTACTCAGATGGGGGACGGTTCTAATTCTAGTGAGTCCCCACTTGACGTAGCAGGGGAAGGCAATTCTGAATGGCTTGTTGAATTACGTGTTTTCTGAAATAATGACCCCACAAAAACTGACTTCGTATTTCACAGTTTGTGTGTTAGTAGGCCCATCAGATACCCAAATGTATAAACTTATATTTGAAAACTCTGACATCAAATGTCCTCCTTTTTTGTTTGTAACAAATTGTATTAATGTACTAGTGTAGTTCTGACCCCCCACCCCAGCCCCCTCAAAAAATGGTTGGAGAAACAAATAAGAAAGTAAGTACGATAGTTGAAATACATGAACTACACGAGCAACATGTGAATTATTACCCTCCGTAATTACAAGCAAGTATTGACGGAATGCCCTTCCATGCTTCACTATTTGTTTGTGATTTTTTTCAGGGGGGATTATGTGTGACCTGGCCTTGTCCCTGTCAACTCATGTGTGATAAGGGACTTTGGCTGCACGCACCTTTCCGTCGAGTGTTTTCCCCAATAACACTGATGAGTGATGGGTATTGATGATTTATCATCAAATCCCAAATATCAAATCTAGACACATTCTCAACCCTTTTCACTTGGGTAAAGTGCAATACAAAATAACATTTATCATTATTATTGTTGTGGTTAATATTGTTATTGTTGTTATATCTAGATGTTTTCAGAAAAAAGGACACGGAAAATGTAGAACAATAATAATTAAAAAAAATGTGATCATATTTCTTCGGACCCCTGCAGTTACTTCCAGGACCCTGAGAGGTCTGTGGACCCTAGGTTGGGAACCCCAGCAGTAAAGGGTTGAATGTGCAGGGTGTTTGTTCATCTGGGCCATGCAGCTTGGACCACGCCCCCCTATTTATTATGGGTGTTTAAAAAAAAAAAAAAAAATATATATATATATATATATATATATATATATATATATATATATATAAAATAAAGAATGTTTTAAAAGTCTGTCCACAGTGACAAAAAAATAACTGGATTGGAGTCCTGGACCATTTAAAAAATAAAAGAAACATTTTGTCAAACTTCTATTTTTTAGGTGTTATCAACTTAATATGTGCATCTTCAATTCTCAATTTTAAGTTAAGAACACCTAAAAATATATATGTAAACATTTAACAAATGAAAAGACTGTTTTTCAGTTAATCAAATGACTCCAGTTCAATGAATAATAATTGGAAACAAACATTATTATTGTTATTATTAATTATTATTTATTATTATTATCATTATAGTTAATTATAGGTGTTAACTTCAGGAGAAATTAATTTAAAAAAAAGAGAAATGAAGATGCATATTTATGTTGAGAAAACCTATATATATATAGTCTGACAAATGTGAGCTTTTCTTTTGTTTGTTTTTAAATTGATTGAAACAACAGATTGTGATTTTCTGTCACCGTCACTCCCGACGCACAAGGCCCTACTTGCCCAATTGCGGTTGCAAATAAAATTCACACGAAACTCACATCTTCATGCAACACATCAACTTATGCATAATGGAACTATGTGGAAATCATGGGGATTCTCGAGCTGCATTTATCGGCGACTGTGTCGTGGTACTGTACATAGGACAAACTTACACCCGAAACCTCGTCGGGTCCTGTCATCTATTCCACTGGCGTCTTTTTTTTGGGGGGGGGGGGGGGGACGACGACGACATACCTGATCCTTCTCAGACTTTTTCGATCCAGCTTTTCTTCCTCCTCCTCCTCCTCCTCCTCCTCCCTCGGTCTCCTTCTCCGCGTCCTTCATAATTACGCGCGTGATCGTGGACGAGTGAGTGAGTGTCCTTTTGAAAGCTCTGGACCCATGATGGAGCCTGCGGTCACCGGCGGGTGGGTCGCGCGTCCGGGACGATCTGATACGACCTGTCGCTTTGTGTTCCGCTGCCACTTCGCTCCACCCAGGAGAGGGAGAGAGAGGGAGAGGGAGGGAGAGGGAGAGAGGGGGAGGGAGAGGGAGAGAGAGGGGGAGGGAGAGGGGGAGGGAGAGAGAGGGGTAGAGGGAGAGGGAGGGAGAGAGAGAGAGAGAGGGAGAGAGAGAGAGGGAGGGAGAGAGAGAGAGAGAGAGGGAGAGAGAGGGAGAGAGAGAGAGAGGGGGAGGGAGAGGGAGAGAGAGGGGGGGGGGGGGGAGAGAGGGAGAGAGGGAGGGGGAGGGAGAGAGAGAGAGAGAGGGAGAGAGAGAGAGGGGGAGGGAGAGAGAGGGAGGGAGGGAGAGAGAGGGAGAGAGAGAGGGAGAGGGAGAGAGAGAGAGAGGGAGAGAGAGAGGGGGAGGGAGAGGGAGAGGGAGAGAGAGAGAGGGGGAGGGAGGGGGAGAGGGAGAGAGAGAGAGAGAGAGGGAGAGAGAGAGGGGGAGGGAGAGGGAGGGAGAAAGAGAGAGAGAGAGAGAGAGAGGGAGGGAGAGGGGGAGGGAGAGGGAGGGGGAGAGAGAGAGAGAGAGAGAGGGAGAGAGAGAGAGGGAGAGAGAGAGAGGGGGAGGGAGAGGGAGGGAGAAAGAGAGAGAGAGAGAGAGAGAGAGGGAGGGAGAGGGAGAGGGGGAGAGAGAGGGGGAGGGAGAGGGAGGGAGAAAGAGAGAGAGAGAGAGAGAGGGAGGGAGAGGGAGAGGGGGAGGGAGGGGGAGAGGGAGGGGCTGGTTAAACCTGGTTTATCCTCCGCCGCATTCCCGCATATGCTCTTTGAGGCGCGAGATCTCCCATTTTCACCCATTTTTACAGGATCTTCAAACTGTGTGTTCTGTCTTCTTGCAAATTAGATCCAAAGTAAAAATAAAAAAATATAAAAAACTTTGTGCCGATTAACTCTTTAAACTCTATTTGTGTAATTCTATATATTTGGTTATTTTTGCTCTTTAGTTTTGGCTATTTGTGTATTTTTTTTGGTTTATAAAAAATAGTATTTTATTTATATATATATATATATATAGAGAGCTAACTGTTACCAATCCTCACCATTACAAATTCCTTGTATATGATGAAAATTGACTTGGTGGAATAAACAGTGGTGTAGTGGTGCCTGGAGAAATGGGTATACTCTTCATTTTTGCCATTTTTTTTTTTTTAATCCAGCAAAGTATAAACACCCTGTGTTGTAACTTCTGCTGCTTTACTTCAGGGAGTAAGGATCATTATGGAATTGACATTAGCCACAGAAGAGCAATTAATCCGGAGTGATACCGGTCCACAGACTATAGGGTAAGACAACTAACAAGCTACTGTTCATTTTAAAATAATCTCTTAATGGATGTTTTTTAAGGGAACATGTGCTCCACTGTCTCTCATGATTTGCAGGACACTACTGGATGATGCTCATCAGATACTCATCATGTACACCTGGGTATACCCTGCACTACACCACCGTGAATATACTAATTCTGATTCCAATGTTTATCTAGTGCATAGTAAGCAAGTACAGTACAGGACCTTAACTGGCAAGCCTTTAAGTTTGATTTTCACATTACGTTATTTTTTGATTTATTCATTCGACAGATCAGGAGTGTTTTACCACTCACTGGTTTTACCCTTTGCTCAAAAGATCAACCATCCATTTATATATAACACATTTGCAAACACTGCTATGTACTGGTGTTTCGATACCTTGACCAAGAGGCTGATATAGTTGAAATATACTGCTTGGTCTGTGAAAAATGCAATTGTAAACCCAGAAAAGTGTTATTGTATCACTATAGCATACATAAGCTTTGTTTTCCATTTGTACTGGGGTCCTCCGGTGGCCTCCTGAAGGTAAATTATGGATAGAAAGTACAGACCGCAATGGCTTTCTGCTATTGATTAAAGGGTCCATCAGTGTTAATTATTTTTTTGTTGTTGTTTATTTTTTGGTGCCATCCACTGACCAATTATTTGGCTTGAATAAATCATCAGTGGGTGACAAACAGCAGAGTCATTTACCAGAACAGGAAAGCAAACACTGATACTTAGTACGTCTGTAATGGTGATGTTTTCATTTTGTGGCCCTGAAACTTTCCAACCAGAAACCAAAGTGTATCTTCTTAAAAAACCTTCAAATGACTTTGAGATTAAGCAGCTGGAAGGCAGGACATGGCCCCAGGTGACCTCAAATCTTTTTTGTTGACTGAAAGCACCTTTGAGGATCAGCAACTGCAAGGCATTATCCCTCTGACTTTTCAATGGACACACGTATACTCATGGACTTGGCAAATACCTGTGTATGCCCGGTATCTAATTTCAATTTGCACAAAATTAAACCAGATGAAATATTTCCTTCCAAATTAACCACAAATGCTGTTATTTAATAAGTACTTACTGTATTGTGAGCTTTACAAAGTTTACAATTAGACTCAGGTAAGACCATGACCTTGACCATAACTCTGACACATGGGCAGTAATTCATTATAACTCACACAAATGGAGGATTTTCTTCCAAATAAAAGAAACCCTGTCATTTGCATGATAAACCAATGTAACCTTAGCCTGGGAACCTGACTAATCTGCAGCTCATGTTTCATTTGCTCTGCCAGAATATGTCCGGTCACCCTCCCATTCAAACAGATTTCCACCCGACCTTGCCATTTATCTTATACGAGGCGGGTTTGATACGATGACGATGCAGAGGAGAGCCGTTTACGCACCTTGCCAAGATGGCTGCCGCTGACGTGGAACCGTCTGTGAATTCGCTATTGCGACAGTGTTATTGTTATGTTGTAAAAAATATGTGTTTGCCGTACTTATGACATCTGGTAAAAGTTTAATTTACCAACTCACTCGCTCAGCACTACGTCACATGTTTCGTTGCTCCGAATGGTTGTAGGTCTTTCTATTTGCGTCCAGAGACATTTTGGTCTGTGCCCGTTGGTAATGCACGTTAGAAATTGAAAATGAACTGAGAGATTCCAGACTAATACACATTTGCGAATTGGTCTAGCGATGCCAGGCTGATGTAACCTTGTTTCAAATTTTTTTCCATCTTTCTATTCCATTGTATGTTATTACTGTACATTTTCTCTCATATTTATACTGCTTTAAATGTTCAGGTTTATTTTCAATAATTATCCTCATGCCATATTTTATTATGTAGAGTTAACTATGAGTTATATGGTATATTCAACTTTTTTCCCCCCATATATTGTCACTTTTCGCTTTCATATTTTTTTTATTCTATTGTTTATCATTACCGCCTATTCTTTTTGATGGGAGCTGCTTGGGACATTTGTTTCGCTGCGGAGGATGAATTGTTATTGAATTTCTAACATTGTATTCATCTTATTGAAATAATCCAAAACAGGCAGAAGAGAACAGATAAGTCGTTTTTCCAAAAACGAATATTTGAACGGTGGCCATTTGAGAGGTGTGCAGTGCCGGGGCACCTTATGTTTTGAGTAAGTCCAAGAGGTTGAAAAGGTATGAGGGGCAAAAAGGTGTGGCGTGGCCAAAGCATGACCCATATTTATACACTGGTTATTGTAGTGGGCTCCGGTTGTTCCTCTGCTTTCCACCCCTCTGGTATTACGTGTATTCAGTTCGGCTCTTGGGGAAAGCCTTGTCATTTCCTGAGCACAAAGAAGTCGTGAGCAACCACACACACACACACACACACACACACACACACACACACACACACACACACACACAGACACACACACACATACACACACATACAAACCTCCCCATCTGAGCAGCTCTAAAAATTAGCACCTGTTTCATCACTGTAAACCTTAAAAAAAACAAAAAAAACACACATTTAATAAAACTTGCTTGTCGCAAGGACCATCCACAAAGTTTCATGTTGAATTTATTCATTATTAGGACCCTGAAAGTGGCATCTGTTGCTTTGATGAGGGTGTGTTCTACCACCCTCCCAGTCCATGATGTTGAATTTCACTTGTAATAATCTGATCATCTGATATTGGCATGGGATGGGTTTTTTGTCTCTCCCATATGCTTTTCTCTCCCCTTCATGTTGTTCTTTCCGTGTGTTTGTGTGTGTGAGAAAGAGAACCCACCTTCCCTTGAGAGCTGGAGAAGCTACAGGGGTAAGATAAGGAGGATTTGAGAGGAAGCAGTGGGCCCACATTTTGCACAACTCCGGAAATCAACATCCTGTTGATGTTGTCTTAATTTGTACCAGGCAGACACTATGTCTGCAGCGTATGAGCCTTGAACTAACAATATTACAAGTGCACTGAGTTATCAAACATTTCTGTATAGTTTAGATGTTGAGCATGTTGCTTGTGAGCGTCTCCACGGGAGGCTGGAAAAAAAAATGAAGGCCCATTTTTGTGGGTTTGCACAACATTCCACAGTAAATAGTCAAATGATGACGTTGCAATTTAAAGCTGCAGGGTGCGAGTTGTCGATATGAAGCATCACTGCCGCAATGCACAATGGTAAATGTTTGCACCAAAAAAAAATGAAATGGGAGAGTGACACGCCGTCCGACATTAAAGCTCGCGTCACACCGGGTCCGTAATCGTATCTGACAGCCGGATCCTCCCCCTGGTGTCCGTCGGGTGAACTGCACACGAGCTTCGCAGAGCAAAACATTTCCCAGTACAACAGAGTAGTTTGCTCAGCTGGACATTTAGCAAGTTCCACGAAGGAGAATGGAATCTGACTCTTCATTAGGAATGGACAAACTCCTGGTTTGTTCTTGTCATTTGTCGGATTCGGTGTAGAGCACGCTTTGGAGGCTGATCAGCCGCTCTGTGTACAATAAATGGGCGTTTTAACTGCATACATCTGGACAACCATACATAGCCACACCCATGTCTCCATCTATTTAAAAAAAAAAAAGAATGGGATTTTGAACAACATCCTGTGGTTCAGAATCCATCAAATAGTGTGTTTTCCCCTTGCAGTACCGGTCTCTTTGTTCCTGCCAGGGCAATCAAATATCGCCCGAGGAGTTTCACATTATGTGAAACTATGAGCGCGGTAGAAAGGAGGCGATATTAACAAACCGGTTCAAGTTGCTGCGGGCAGGGTTATTGTCAAAGACATTGTCTACTCTTGAAGTTTCGTTTTTCGCATGCGTGGAGTTGCAAAAAAAAAAAAGTTGTATTTTTAGTTAAGTGCTGATTTGAGGAGCATAACTGGACAATGTCATATCACTGTGAAATGCAGTAACTCAATATAAAGCGACCTATACAATAATAACATAAATGAGTAAAAGTTATTATTTGAAATTAGTTTGAAAGAATTGACTTTTGCCTTGATGCAGTGTAATGAATGCCTCAAGGATAACATGGTCAAGGTTGGCTTTGAGCATAACCTCATGAGTGTGGCTCACCGTTCATTCCAGACGCACAGTGCAACGTTCTATTACCAGAGGTTTCCAGCTCCTGAGGTGTTTCAACATTTTGCTTCTGCTAGAAGCCGTCACTCACTGTTGTATTTAGAAACATTAACAGGGCTGGGTAACGTCTATAAACATCCTGTTCCAGATACTCTTCGACATCTTTGTGTTGAGGCCACTATTTTCGAAATTGACTCCAAACACAAGGCTAACTTCAAAAACGTTTTGCAACTGTTTAGTTTGTGACTGTAAAACTCTAAATTAAAAAAAAAAAAAAAAAAAAGACGAAATTCACATCTTTCTTTGAATTCGCTCAAGTCGTGTTTTCCTTTCAAGAGGATTGCTTGAGTGCTCAATATTCAAACGCAATCATGCTTTGCTTTCATACAATATAGTGGACAAGTGTGTTTTAAATAGAATTACCCATCATGTGATGTCTCAACTGGCAGAACCCCGCCACCTAGCGGCCAAAGAAGAGATCTGCATTCTGAAATGTCACCATTGTGGGCCACCACTGAAACTCAACATTAAGTGGTCTTCACGATACAGTTAAAGGCATTTCAGGAGAATATCTGTGCACAATTATTGGGCAACTATTAGTGTGCAGAATTAGGCAACAAAAATTTGCCCATTTCACTTGTTTATTTTTTATCTGTTAAAGTGAGAATAATAAACAACTCAAAATTTACAACATCTGACATTTTAAAAAAGTGATCAATATAGCCACCCTTTTCAATAACAGTCATAAGCCTTAAATTCATGGAGTCTGCCAGTTTCTTGATCTGTTGACAATCAACTTTTTGTGCGGCAGCAACCACAGCCTCCCAGACACTTGAGAGAGGCGTACGGTTTTCCTTCACCGTAAAGCTCCCGGTTAAGAAGAGCCCAAAAGTTCTCAATAGGGTTTAGGTCAGATGAGGAAGGGGGCCATGTCATTCTTTCATCTTTAAGGCCTTTACTGGATAGCCACGCAGTGGAGTAGTTTGATGCATGTGATGGAGCATTGTCCTACATAAAAATCATGGTCTTCTTGAAAGATGCAGACTTTTTCCTGTACCACTGCTTGAAGAAAGTGTCTAAAAACTGGCAGCCCATACCAGTACCCCACCTCCACCTTGCTGGTGTCTGAGTCAAAGTGGAGCTCTGTGCCCGTTACTGATCCAGCCAAGGGCCCATCCATCTGGTCTGTCAAGAGTCACTCATCTCATCAGCCCAGACGACCTTCGAAAAATCTGTCTTCAGATAGTTCTTGGCCCAGTCTGGACGTCTGTCAAAATGTGTCTTGTTCAGTGGTGGTTGGGTTTCAGCCTTCCTTACCTTGGCCATGTCTCTGGCACTGAACACCTTATACTTCTGGGCACTCCAGGTAGGTTGCAGTTCTGGAATATGACAGCACTGGATGATAACAGGTTCCTGGTAGCTTCACGTTTCATTCTTCTCAAATCTCTGGTAGTTTACGTCTTTTTTTCCTCAACACATTTCTTGTGACCCTCTTGACTATTCGCAACATGGTTCTGTGATCACGCCCCAATATCTTAGCAATTTCAAGAGTGCTGCATCCCTCTGAAAGACTTTTTACAAATTATAACTTTTCAGAGCCAGTTAAATCTATTTTTGGCACCATTTTGCCTGAGCAGAAGAAGCTGCCTCATAGTTATGCACACCTTGATATAGGGTGTTGATCTCTTTAGGCCACACCCTCCCTCATTACACAAATACACATGACCTGATATGCTTTAATCCAATAAGCATTCAAGTTTATACAGCTTAGAGTTGGAAAATATGCATAAAAATGATATGGTCAAAATACTCACTTGCCTCATAATTGTGCAGTGTATACATTTATAACCACATATATACACACATTTATATATACATACATATGTGTGTGTGTGTGTGTGTGTGTGTGTGTGTATTTCCCCTGGCACTCCAATACACGAACTATATTCAGCATTTGGCAATTAACGTTGAACGGCAGATTCACTGATATCCAAGAAAATTGCGGGTGGCTTTAATCACCCCAAAATTAAAAAAAAATGGGTGGTGTTAGACGCAAAGCGTGATTTGAGAAATGACAGGAGAACATCTTTGTTCATTTACATATGAATAGGAAATAAATGTACCGTAATCCCAACCGGCTTCGAAAGTCGTTATCTAGAGTGCACTTACCTATGCCTGGACGTCGTCTATATATGCCTGCATTATTATATATTTTTTAAGGAGACAAAAGGATCAAAATGTAGCTCATTGTGCCTTGATCCAAAATATTTTTCTAACCTGGGTCAAACAATTGTTTTCAGGGGGTTGCAGCGGATGCACCGGAAAAAAGCTGAACCTGAGTGGTAAAGAGCAGACGGACAAATGAGGTCGAGAGTCTAAATTTCTGTTTTAAACCATGATTTCATTCATTCAGCTGTCCAACATAGTGCCAGGCTCATTGACAGGTTCAGCTTGCATACAGTTCACAGAGAGAAATAGAGCAACAGAGAGAAACAGAGGGTAGTTGGAGTTGGCGTAGTGTACTTACATTATGTACAACATCTCTTGGTGTGTGTATTGTGTGTAACATTATGCAGCTGTTGCTATTGTCGTAACAACGAGACATACTTAAGATAAGACCGCCAAAAAGGCAAGAGGTGAGCAAGGCGAGGAAGCAACCATCTACCAAGCAGATGTGGCCACGCCAAAAAGAGAAAAATGAAAAAATTGGGGGGTGGGCACCTTAAAATAGTAAAAAAAAATAAAATAATTTGAACAGTCACTCTGGAGGCAAGCCTCGGCGGGTCCAGATCACGTGCAGGATTCGGGTGGGGTGGGATGGGGGCAGTATAAAAAGAATAATAATACTATTAGTAATAAAAATGGACCAATGAGTCTGATCAGGTGGAGAAGTGCAGCGCGTTGTGCTCGCGCTCTTCCTCGTCCATCTTGCGGCCGTGTTTCCGGAAATACTTGTAGCGCTGGACGTACAGCTTGACCAGGTTGCTGACCTTGACCGGGTTGATCTCCCCTGTCCGGCTGTGGCAGATCTGCAGAAGAGAGACGCGTCAGTTCCTTCAGATACGTCTTCAGGTGAGGGCTCAGACTACACAGGGGCATGAGATTGACCCCAGTGCTCAAAGATTTAAGCACGTGGGACGAGACAATCTAGTTAAGATACTCTACGACACGACCACAGGAAGTGATGTCAGTTGTTTTTTTTATTGGAATTGGGCTTTAAACTAAGTAAATAAGTCATATATAAAATAACAATGTTATTAACGTACTTGGTCTTGTACTGGAAGGCAGACACAGTTGAGGATGCGATTGGGCGTTTGGTGTTAAAGTAGCCTTAACCTACAACTATGCTTGGCTTTCCACTGAATAGAAGGGCTGGATTTTCACGCTTCTAGATGTTTTGGATCAATTTGGTAGGTACTTTCATAATAAAGTCAATGGGACTAGACAGAAACCAACTTTTGAGTAGAAAAATGTTGATGGAAGTTAATGGATTCTTCAGAACCCGCTGTGCAAGTCAGTCACGTTGCAACGTCCATGTTTCCCAGCGATCCGAGTCGGGGGTTAAAGTCATTGGATCGACGGTTTGGAGCGTGTTTTGGCAGGCAACGTCGTCAGAGGGACTCTCTCACCTTGTGAACGGCTTTCCTCAGGATGTCCTTGTACTCGTCTTTGTTGATGTCCTTACGTTGGTAGTAAGGTTTGATGGCCAGCTTGACCTCCTCGACCGCACGCTCCTGGGTGTGGAGCTTCTTCAGGTACTGAGGAAAACATTGAAATCATAATTAATCCAAATCTAATACAAAACAGATTTTCACACTGTTGATATTTTCACTTATTATTCAAGAATATTTAAGGATGGAAAAGAAAAGTAGAGGTTCCTGTTACAATATGATGGAGATCATATCATCACATTGAATCCCATTAATTCAATGCAATGGCTGCGATCAGTAGGCATCAGTACATTTCTATTAGCAAAGTAGTTATTATGTTTACCTTGTCAGGGTCTTTGCTCTCACTGTCCCAGCCCATATCGCCGGAGTACCCAGTGGACCCCGACAGGGGGGGCGGCGGAGTCTGTGCGCAGCCGCCGCCCATGGAGAGCCCCCCGTGCAGGTGGGACGGCGGCGTCTTGGTGCAGCCCACCAGCGGCAGCGAAGAGTGGAGGATGAACTGTGCAGGGCTGAGGCCGGGGGGCGGCGGCAGGCTTGGGGGCGGGGGGATCTGCGAGGAGGAAGAGGAGGCAGAGGACGGGGCCAGCTGCTGGGACTGGCTCTGATTGGCCTGGGAGAAAATCTGCAGGAGAGAGGGTGAGAGAGAGTGAGGAAAGTAAGAAACTTAACATCTACCAGGGCATCTGGCATTAATAAAAATGAAATTCAAGGACTTCTAAATATCTTTTTAAGCAGAGTACACTCATACACATGAATATATGTGTGTCTGTACATCTCACACACACACACACACACACACACACACACACACACACACACACACACACACACACACACACACACACACACACACACACACACACACACACACACACACACACACTTTGGAGGACAAAACTATAAATTCAAGCACCTCATGGACCTGGTGAGAACCCTGATTCGTACATTTGGTCTTCTTGCAGAGGTTTTATCCATCGAGAGTTACACTAAATACATTTTTTGGCAGTCAATCTGACTGTAGTCATTGTCAGCAAAGCCTTCAATTAGAAAAAGTGGCATTAGCAGTCAGTCGAGATTTTGTGTTAAGATTAAAATTGCAAAAAAACAAGTTTGTTTTTCCCGAATCTGTTAAAAAAAAACAAAAAAAAAAACGGTTTCAGTTGGTGTAATGCAATCTCCTCATGCGATCCCAAACGTCAAATCAGATCAGAATGTGTTTTGTCTGGTCAAGTCGTTCCATCTTGTGGTTTGCGGTCATCTGGAATTTTTTCAACAGCACGTGAAAATTGAGTATGTGATGAAGTGCAAAAATATGGAAGTGTAAAACAAAGAAGTTTGTTCTGGGATGAAAATATTGTGGGAAAAGAAGATATGTATTTTATGTTAAATGTGTGGCTCGTGTATGACAGAGACGTGTAAGACACTGAGAATCTGTAAGTGTCGGTTGTTAAAAGGGCGCTGTTTCATGTTTTCAAGTGAAGCCGCAAACACACAATCACAAACCTGGCTCGTGGCCTGAATGAATTCCTGTGCTTTGGCTCGACTGGCAATGTTGGCCTCCTCCATCTTGAAAAGCAGAGCCGTCACTTGGAGAGGGAGAGAGAAAGAAATTTAGGAAACCTAGTACATTGGCAATATACTATATATAATAAGATATTACAAAAACAGTGAAAATTTGAATTTGTTACTACCTTTTATACTTAAGAATGAGAGGAAAGCAATGCCATGATGTGAATACAGGTTACATGCTGTCAGCAAATTCCATTTAGGACTTTTGAATACCAATTTGAATGTTCAAGATATGAAGGCAAAATTATGTATATTGATTTTCAGAGCATGGCTTATATTTCATGCTCATCAGCAAAATATTTTTTTAATTATTACAAACAAATAATGTAATACCTTGAAAAATCCAATTTCAGACATTTTAGTAGAATTGAAGGCCTTTGTTTTTTGCTAAATTGGTTTTGCACTTTTTTTTTTTTTTAATGACTTGCAAAAACCGTAGTGTTACAAT
Source organism: Zeus faber (assembly GCF_960531495.2). Classification (NCBI taxonomy): domain Eukaryota; kingdom Metazoa; phylum Chordata; class Actinopteri; order Zeiformes; family Zeidae; genus Zeus; species Zeus faber. The sequence goes on from NC_137205.1 coordinate 6,835,670, forward strand.
TTTGGTGGCCCGAGTATGACTATTAATTAGATACATTTTGCCTACAGGTCTGAGACCCTCAACAAATGAATCACTGACTTCAGCTGCTGGGGAAAGCAGAACTCACGTGCCAGAACTCCACCCGCTGTGCAGTCCACACCGGTCTGCAGGCTCCAGGGCAGGGGCGCGGCCGCCGGAGGGGGTGGCGGGGGAGGCGGCGGCTTGGTAGTTGATGAGGAGGAGACCGAGGACGAGGAGGAGGAGGGCGGGTCCGACGAGGCCAGGGGCAGCGAGAGGGATGCAGGGGCGGAACCCGAGGAGGAGGAGGAGGAGCAAGGGGGCGAGGCTAGAGATTTGGGTGCGTCTTCGGAGAGGAGCTTTGTGCTAGGGGCAGAGGCGGACGTGGTGCCATGCGGAGCACTCTGGGGCGCTGATGGAGTCGGTGGGCTGGTGGGCGGCAGATTCGGCGTGGCCTGCATAGAGTGCCTGTCCTCGGCGAGGAATGAAGGCTCCGGCGTCTTGGAGCTGCTGTCCACCGTCTGCGAGTCTGGCGAGGACTCTCTGGCCTCCCGCGAGGGAGCCATGGCGGGAGGAGGTGTGCGGGGAGGCGAGGAGGGTGGGAGCGCACTGGTTGAGGATGAGGATGAAGAGGAGGAGCTCGGAACAGAAGCGGCGGGAGCAGGATGAGGACTTAGCGACTTGGCTCCGCCCGTGACCCCGGATTGACTCTCAGAAGAGGCCCCACCCCAGCCCTCGGAACTGGCTTTCGACTGACTTCCACCTCCGTCAGCCAACCCCCCAGGTCCGCCTTTCTCCCTGGGCTTCTTTCCCAGCCGGCGCCGGCGCTTCGTCACTAGTGATGAGGAAGGCGAGGAGGCAGAGGATGAGGTGGATGTGGTGGAGCTGGGTTTCGCCTTCTTGGACTTGAGCGCCGTGGAGCCGCTTAAGGAGGATGAAGTGGGCGGAGCTGCCAGGGAGCTGCGTTTGCCAATCTTGCCAAGATCCTTGCCACGCCCACCCAGCGACAGTGGCTCCGAGCACGGCTTGAGGAAGGGAGAGCGGCTTTCGTTGTCCCTGCGGAAGACCACCGCGATGGAACCTCCAACCACGGGTCCGCCGCCTGGGGCCCCGCCTGGACCACCTGCCCCCAGGAGCTCCATTCCTAGCTTCCCAGAGCCCAACGAGGCCCCCGTGGTGCTACTCACACCCTCGCGCACCATCACGGACACTTTGGACTGCAGCTTGCTTTTGCGACCGCCCGCACCTTCCTTCTTGGACTTGCCAGAACGTCCGTCTTTTCTGAGTCCTTTGTCTCGTTCTTTGTCCTTCCCCAGTTTACGCCCCCGCTTGGCCACGCCCAGTGCAGACGAGGCTGGGGCGGAGGCAGGAGCAGCTTGGGCGGGTGAGAGCGAGGACAGGCCTTTGCTTTTGCCACGCACAGCAGACGGCGAGGATTCCGACAGACTGGCTTTTTTCAGCCCGTGGGGTTTCTTTTTGGGGTGGTGTTTTGGGGCGGCTTTGGTTTTGGGGCTGGGCGCAGGGGGTTCGGGAGGCAGGGCGGCAGGCGGTGTGTCTTCTAGGGAGGGGTAGTCGGAATCCAAAGCCTCGCCGTCGAGCGACAGCATGTCTATCTCCAGTTTGTCGGAGTAGCGGTCCGACTCATAGCTGTGATACCTGGGTGGCGAGAGGGAGTGCGATGGGCTTCGGTAGCCACCGCCGTCCTCGCCATCCTCCGCCGAGCGCCGCTTTCTCTTCTTCTTCCTCTTGTGAGGCTTCTCGCAGTCGCGTGCCGGGCTGCGGGGTGAGGCTGGGCCTAGCGTTGGCGAGCCAGGCAGTGTGGTGGTCGTCGTGGTGGTGGTGACTGTGATGGTGCGCTTGATGGCGAAGAGGTCTGAGCCATTAAGGTCCTGGATGGAGGGTGGCACCACAGGGCGGCCATCTCTCCGCCTTTCATGCTCACGCTCCCGCTCCCGCTGTCTGTCCCTGTCCCTATCTCTGTCCCTATCTCTGTCTCTATCCCTTTCAGGCTCCCTCCTCTCCTGGTTTTGTTTGGACCTCTTGGACCTACCACGCTCCCTGCTGCTGGAGCGCTCCCTGCTGCGCCGGTCTCGCTTCCTGTGGCTGGAGTCCCTGTCTGCTCGCTCTCGGTCATGCCGTCTTCTGTCGCTTGTGTGACTCTGGTCTCTGTATTGGTCTCGGTCTCTGTCTCGATCTCGATCTCTATCTCTGGCTCGTTCTCTCTCGCGCTGCCGCTCCTCAGATGGGCTGGAGAAGGAGCGTCTGCTGTGAGCGCCTCTCCCCGACGAATTGTGGGAGTGCGAGGTCTCTGGGCTGCTGTGTCGCTTCTTCCTCTTCCGGCTGCTGCTCCTGCTGCTCCTAAGCTGGCCGCCCTTTTTCTCACTGTCGTCCTTCAGACTGCGCTCCCCGTCCCGCTCGGGCTGCTCCCCGCTACCGTCGCCACTCCCCGCTTTCTCCTTCCTCTTTTTCTTTCTCCGCTCCTCCTTGTCAGCCACCTTCCCCTCCTTGTTTCGCTTGCGCCGGTCCCGATCCTTGGAGCTCTTGGAGGACTTGCGGCCCTTGCTGCTGTGCTCCACGGTGCGTGGGGGGGAGGGCTGCGGGGACAGCGGTGGGGGTGACTGGGGTGCGGGCTGGGGCTGTGGGGAGAGTGGCGAGGAAGCCGGGCAGCCGCGGTAGCGCTCTTTCCGCCGGCTGACTAGCTTTCGGCGCAGGTCGCCCGCACCGACCACCACCGGCTCATCCGGTGGCGGCTCGCCGCCGACAGGCCAGTCGGCCTCGGTCCGTACTGACACAAATCCGTCACTGTCCAGCACCCGGAGGATCCGTTCGGGCTTTGCTCCACCGAAAAAGGGGCCCCCCGGTGGAAGCGGGAGGAGCCCCCCGCCGGTCCTCTTCCCAACACCGTCAACGCCGGTGACTATCTCCCCCTCCTCAATCTCAGAGTTGTCAGAGGCGCCGCTGTCCCTCCCCCCGCACTCCCGGGTTCTGTTGGTGTCCCGGTCCAGCCTCCTTCTATGGGGGAGCTTGGTGGTGGTAGCTGTGGCGGTGTGTGGGGGCATCACAGGGTCGGGGAGAATGGCGGTGGAATCCGGAGGAGGCTCCTCTTTGGCCTCCTCTGCCCTCATATCTACCACGACTCTCTCTACGTTGGCCCTCCTCTTCC